>NC_053045.1:51671644-51974674 GCF_003473485.1 Medicago truncatula | reverse complement strand
TAACCCTTCAAATTAATTAACCCCACAAGATTTTCAATACAATAATTAATGACATAGCTCTTTCAATGGTTTCTTGTAAGTTAGTAGTATTTCACATCATATTAGCGATAAGATTAATATCAACAACAACAACGGTTACCAAACAAATGGTGCATATGAAAAATCATTTTTCACATTGATAAGTTTTGTTTCTTTTTTATCACTAAATCATTACAAGAACAAGAAACACCGACAGGCAATCACATTCACGTGCTCTCATCATGGCAGCTCGCACACTTTCTCGTTTGCTCTCTCGCTCCCTATCTTCTTCTTCTTCTTCTTCTGGAGCTTCTGCTTCTCTGCTTCGCTCACCGCTTGGTATTCAATTCCTTATCCTGTAACTGTGTGTGGATATACTTTTTTTTTTTGTAATGCATGGAATAAGATTTCTGCTTTATGTTTTGTTTCACCTCAGGAAGAAAATCTGAAGGGTTGATAAACACAAACAGATTTAGCACTGCTGCAGCTGTTCAGGAATTGATTACTCCACAAGTTTCAATAAATTATACACAGCATCTTATAAATGGAAAGTTTGTGGATGCTGCATCAGGTAATGTTTAAAGATCGTTGCTTGTTACTCCCTCCGTCTCAAAATAATAGTCGTTTTAAGGTTTGTCTCGAAAAATCATTTATTGAGTGGAAGTGAGAACAAGTTAGGCTCTTAGATTAAACACGGAGTTTCTTTTGATTCCAGGGAAAACATTTCCAACACTTGATCCACGCACAGGGGAAGTGATTGCTCATGTTGCTGAAGGTGATGCTGAAGATATTAACCGTGCAGTTTCAGCAGCTCGTGAGGCCTTTGATAATGGACCTTGGCCTAAAATGAGTGCTTATGTAAGCATTTCCTGCAGAGTGTCCTTTCTTGCATGAACTTCTATTAGTTTTCAATTTACGTTGATGATTACTTATTAATAACTCCTTCAGGAAAGATGTCGTATATTGTTGCGATTTGCTGATTTGGTTGAGAAGCACAATGATGAGATTGCAGCTCTGGAGGCATGGAACAATGGAAAGCTTTATGAACAGGCTGCCAAAGCTGAAGTACCTATGTTTGTGCGTTTATTTCGCTACTATGCTGGTAGGATCGGATCAGTAACAACATGTTCCTTATGTCAATGCTTTTTTAATTGTTGTAAAAAAAATAATCATGCTAATATCCCCAGTCTAACAATTATTGTTTTTACAGGTTGGGCAGATAAAATTCATGGGCTGACAGTCCCGGCTGATGGAGATTATCATGTCCAGACATTGCATGAACCAATTGGTGTAGCAGGACAAATTATACCTTGGAATTTTCCTCTACTTATGTTTGCTTGGAAAGTTGGACCAGCTCTAGCATGTGGTAATACCATTGTCCTCAAGACTGCTGAGCAAACACCGCTAACGGCTCTACTTGTGGCAAAACTACTTCATGAGGTCAGCTCATAACTCGTAAGCCATGCTTTGATGTCAAAAGAAATACAAAATGCTCTGATGTGATGCCAATTGTGAAACAATTACCCTTGCCTTTAGTTTTTGACCTCATACGTTAACCTCAATTTTGGCTAGCATGCTGATTATCTTATTTAGATTTCTATGACTATGTAAGTTGTATTTTTATTTACAAATGTTAAGTTGTAATTTTCACACTTTTGGGCAGGCCGGTCTACCCCCAGGTGTTCTGAATATAGTTTCTGGCTATGGTCCAACTGCTGGTGCATCTCTTGCAAGTCATATGGACGTGGACAAGGTATTTTGAGAATCAAGCATCTTAACTTCTACTATATATTAATATATAGTTCTATAAAGCATCACCGATGAACTTAGCTTGATTATAAAGATGCATTATTCCAATCCATTATGTATTACTGCTAAATATGTTTAGGATACCATCAAAATGCATTATGATTGAGAGCATGATTCGTCTAAATTTCATGATGATATTGATTTGATAGTAGTTCTTGTTTATACCTTACTGTATAAGAGAGGTTATAAAAATTGGTAAGTAATGAAAGAAATCAAGACATGTTATCTTGAAGTTAGCATTCACTGGATAATATTGATTCATTATTTGGCATACAAATTCAATTTTTTTTACTTCTAATTTTGCAGTTAGCGTTCACTGGATCAACAGACACTGGAAAAACTGTACTTGAGCTGGCTGCAAGAAGCAATCTTAAGCCAGTGACATTAGAACTTGGAGGGAAATCGCCATTCATTGTTTGTGAGGATGCTGATATTGACAAAGCTGTTGAAATTGCTCACTTTGCTCTTTTCTTTAATCAGGTTTGTGCAATCCTTTTCCACTACTTTCTAAAACAAGACGGAAATGTGGAGTAGAAGCTTATGCCTTAAGCTGGATGCTTTTCAGGGACAATGTTGCTGTGCTGGATCCCGTACCTTCGTACATGAGCGTATCTATGACGAGTTCTTGGAGAAATCAAAGGAACGAGCTTTGAGACGTGTTGTTGGTGATCCATTTAAGAAGGGTGTAGAGCAAGGTCCTCAGGTATTTTTATATTAAGTTAACTTTATTACTATTGTAACGTTACTTTATAGGTCTATATTCCTTGTCTCATTTTTCTTTTTCTTTTCTAGTGTTTATTCGACTAACCTTTTCATGGGAAAAAGCTAATGTTTGACAGAACAACACATTCTTGATCATACTATGATTTAACAACATAACACTGTTTTGTGGTCCTTGCAAATAATCGCAGATTGATTCGAAACAATTTGAGAAAGTACTTAGGTATATAAAGTCTGGAATTGATAGCAATGCTACACTTGAATGTGGAGGTGGGAGATTGGGTTCCAAAGGCTTCTTTGTCCAGCCAACTGTATTTTCAAATGTTCAGGTATTGATTATTTGCCACAAGTGACTGTTTACAGAAATGCACCGTAAGACCGTGTATTGTGGACCATTTTCTAACACATGTTAATGGCTATTACATAGGATGATATGTTGATAGCTAAAGATGAAATATTTGGCCCAGTTCAGACCATCTTGAAGTTCAAGTGAGTGAAATTGGAATCCCACTTGCTTGTTTTTTTTTTGTTGAAATTCAGTAAGATTACCATTATGTTCCAACTTCAAAGCTATTCTGCATGGGATCCTTCTAAATGAATCAATTTCATCGTTATTTGCAATCACACTTTAAAATAATCTTATACACATAATCAATCATATTTCAGTATGGCATCATGCATAGTATGGCTTTCTAAAATATCTGCATATACTTTTAAATGATTAAGTATGATCAGACGCCTGTCTAAAATGTTTGTATACAGTTGTTCCTTAGTTATTAAATTCTTTATAAAATTAGAATTAGAATTCAAGACAGTGCCTTGGAATATCTGTAGTGTGGCGCGCAATTTGGAATTTTTCTAATATTTTTTATTCTTCTAATATTATATAGGGACATTAATGAAGTGATACGACGGGCAAATGCGACACGTTATGGTTTAGCAGCAGGTGTTTTCACAAACAACGTGAGCACAGCCAACACTTTGATGCGGGCACTGAGAGCTGGAACAGTGTGGATTAATTGCTTTGATGTGTTTGATGCTGCAATTCCTTTTGGTGGTTACAAGATGAGTGGGATTGGCAGGGAGAAAGGAATATACAGTCTTCACAACTATCTGCAGGTAAAAGCTGTGGTGTCCCCACTAAACAATCCTGCGTGGTTGTAACTATTGTACTTGTTTAGTTTGTTGGTTGTGCAAACCAATTATCGAAAAGAACTTGTATGTGATTAAGTGATTTCGTAAGACACTATAAGCTTATACAGTGACCTTGATTTACAATGATCTCGAGTTTGTATCAACAATTTAGAAGATAATGATTTATAATGATCTCGAGTTTGTATCAACAATTTAGAAGATAATGATTTACAATGATCTCGAGTTTGTATCAACAATTTTAGAGCAACAAAGTTGTTATCATTATTCAGATCAATTTTTTAAAGTTATTATTATTTAAAAGAACAAAGACCAATTTTAGAGCCACTGACCTTCTGATTGGAGAATGAAACAGTCAAAATCATCACCGTTCTCAATGGAAAATTAATAAAAGATAGTTTACAAGCTTACACAGTAAATTGCAGTAAATAAAAACATCAACAGAGATTTTCAATCAATAAAGCATGAGTGAAAAAATGGTATCCTTGACAACAATAAAACTAAGATTCAGTATATAATTAGGATAGAAGTGACTTTAGCTTATTCTTCCATGTTATCCTCCTCATCTTCATCCTCAAACAGATCAAGGGATTCAAAACCAGCCATCAACTCCTCCAATTCAGGGTCCTTTAAGAATAGATCACGTTCCAAGTTGTAATCAACTCCAACCTTATCATCAACCTCCATAGGAAGTGATTTCCAAGAACGAGGCTTCCCACATCTCTTCTCTTTATAACTCTTCTTTATTAAAATCACTTCAGGAATATGTCCTTTGTAATTTTCATATTCAGTGTCATTACTGTTAGCCCTATACAAGTCATAACCAAGAGCATGGTCACCAGGCTTTAAAAGATGCCCCAAATGAGTTCTAATAGAAAAGATTGTGAAAAATCCGAAACTCGGGCAACTTGAGCATCAGCTAAAACATATTTTGTGCCACCCATAGTAATCTCAGATGGACCAATTTTCGATGAAACAACCTCCAGATCCAACACTATATATTCCACCAACTCTTTGCTAGTAAGTAAGGATTTGAAGGATGCCCTCCAATACTGATCAGCATCTAAGAAACTGTACTTCAAGGTAAGTGGATCAAGCAAAGCAATGCTGTTAGTAACCTTGGTGCAAATCACAATAGGACCAATATTGCCCAAAGCTATGTAAGCTTTAGGAGGCAAGCAAATTAAATCCTCGCGACAAATGGGGCTGATTTCAACTGAAAACGTGTATTTATAGTTGTAGTCATTACTCTTTGAATCATGAGAAACAAGCTGCTTATCATTACGACTCCTTATAGGTGCTACTTTTCCAATAAATTCCAAAAAGCTGTTACCGTGACTTCGTTTAGAGAAATAGAAGTCAATACCATGATCCATTTGTTTGATTCTGACAGCTCTAGCAGCAGCACCATGCTTCAGAATTAGCTGCTCCAAATAAAAGAAAGTACGCCTGTGCGAGACATGTTGCCTGAGTTGCACAACTGCAACTCACTGATCAGGGTTAGCCTGCACTCTGGAACATGATTCACACATGTGATCCTGTTGAACATACTCAACAAGGTAAGACTGTTGGAGAATTGCTCCATTATAAACCTCCTTCTGAACACTGACCTTGACTTTTACCCTCTTGGAATGGGGCTCCGTCCAAATAAATTCCGCATTTACCAACTTCACTTTATTGACATTCATATTCTTTTGCAATCTTTTCAAGCAAAATGCCAACAGCTCCTTTGTTTCTAATTGTAGTTTGACCCAAGTTCTCGGTGGCTGCAAGTAGCTTTGGCACTCGGGGCAATGCACAATCACATGGAGCTTCAGTAAGCCTTCTGTAATATCAACTTCTGAGCACAAACACTTCAAACACATATTCGTTGTGTTTGGTTGCATTGAAATCCCACATTTGCAACACAAAACGTTGCCAATCGTTTGATAAACCGTGAACATTCCAGCTTCTTGTGCCATGCCTGATAGACCTGACATGGTAAGGGAGACAAAATAGAATTCCATTGAGAGAAAGTATAGAGAAAAAAGCTTCAAATTAATTAAAAAAACATTAAGTATGTAAAAACATCGCTAAAGTTGACCTGCAGAAACAGACCACTTCATTTAAATTCATAATTATTGTCTCAATAGCATCACAGCAGTGAAATCCATCTTATAGCATGAAGTATGAACAGTTAATATAAGTTTAAAAATAGACTAAGGCTATCAGTTTTAGTTTTTGCAGTTCAACTCGGTTTGGATAACTCACAGAACAACAGTTCTGATCTGATTTTTTGCGGTCTGAATAGGTTCAGTTGATTCAGTTAGAATTGGATATCCATGCCATTACTCACAATTTCACAACAGTTTCAGTGACCAAGTGATTTGCAATTTTGCATCCTACGAGCAAAACCATTGTGTCCAACAAGCACAACCATACTCAATTATTTACATCACTGTCAATGACTAAAAAAATTCCAAAAAACATGCCTAACCATTACTGAATGACTCAATTAAAAGGTGTATTAGTGAATGTTACAAGTTACAACCAATCCAAAACAGGTTAACACACAAAACACTAACTCTACCAATACCAACCTTGCAGTACTCCTAAATACATTAAGGCAGCAGCATATCATTACTCCTTTACATAAAAATCTTTAAATAAGCCACCACCAAAACACACAAACTTGCTATATATAAGCTAAAGAGAACAGACACGGACACGACACAAACACTCACAGTCGACACCAATAACATTTTGAGACAATGACATAATTCGGTCGGTGCAGGACACCAACACTGACACCGGAATACCCCTTTGGTCATCATTTCGGTGTTAAGACTTAATAGTGTATAATCTCCAAATCAAATTCCACATAAGAATCTCCAAAGTGCAAACATCAAATATATTTCACGTAACATTAAAAACCTGACATCTCCACAACAAGACTTGAAAATTTTAATACAACATAGAAAGAAGTAAAATTATAAAATAGAACAGAATACACTAGAAGGTCGTTACAGGGATCACAACTCAAAAAGGAAAAAAACAACATAAATAAGCAGAATATTTACAAAGAGACGATCATAGAAACAAAAAACCAAAGGAGAACAATGTGGGATATGGTTGGAGAAGACTCACCTTGGCAGCGTAAGCTTATGATCGCGGTGGTGGAAAAAACGGAAGTAGGGTTTTCTGAAAATTTCTATTTATTTTTTTAAATATAATTTTATTGGTAAATATGTCTAAATAAATGGGAATGGACTGGGTTGGGCGTATTTTGAAACTGTTTTTCCTTTTTTTTTTTTTTTTTGCGGACTAGATTTATGTATTTTTTCTTGAAAAATTGTACGACGATATCTGGTTTTTATATTTGCTCCCCAAAGAAAGAAGAGTGTCATGTCCATAATGGGTGAGAGACAATCCTATCGGAATTTTTCACTCTGAACCCTTTAAAGAGCCCATGAGCCAAATCCACATGCATAAAACCCCAGTTAGAAACAATGTTACATGTGCTAAATGATCACATTGACGCAACCTTCTATGAATATCAATTTTGTTCCCTTGGAGAACCATTAACTAAGATTAAAAGAATAACAGAAAAGACACTAAGATCTCTACTTATTCACTAGAGACAAACCTCCTCAGCATACAAATATTAAACTATAAGCTAAATTATAACATTATAAGCTTAACTTATAAACTCAAATACAATTAATATATTTATGAAAATGCAAGTTTGTTCATTTTATTAGTCAAATAAATTCAATAACTAGATTTTAATAAGACAAAACTCAACTAACTAAAATATCGTTAATGTTAGGTTAGACTTACCAAAAAAAAAAAGTTAATGTTAGGTTAGACACATTCATTTAGGTTCGAACATGAGACTTTGCAATTTTATTTGTGAATTTTGGTGATGTTTATCACTCTATCTATTTCACCTATAAACAAAAGAAAATCTTTTCATGGACGATTAGTTTGTAAGGGCATAAGAGTTCTATTCTTTTTAAAGGAGTAGCTAGATAGAGAAAAGATAATATGATCCCACGTCTTATTTGTTTCTTCAAAAATATATTCATATTTTCGTGGCATCATTGCAAACAAGATGCGTGGAAGAATTAAGTTAGGTTGACAAATTCTCTCCAAAAAAAAGTTCCTTAAAAAAATCCTCTAAAAAAACAAGTTAGGGTTGTCAATTGAATATATTAACAATCAACGCGTAGAGGATATAAAATGACCTAACCAAAAACGATTAAATATCTAATCAAATTACTGCATGCATGGGGACATCACAATTGTTGTGCTTCACCCCCTCAAAAAAAAATTGGTGTGTATCACACGTATTACAACATAAAATCTATTATCCTAACACAAAAACATAAAGTCCATTAAGAAATTAAGAAAATTAACATAAAATCTATCTAATAACATTTCTCTACCTTGGTGTATATTAGGTGACTTCAATGATATTCTGGATGTCAAAGAAAAAAGAGGTGGTTCTGTACGGACTCGTTGGTTAATCAATGGGTTCCGACATGCTCGTTGGTTGATGTTTTTATGGAAGGTTATCCCTTCATATGGTTTAAAAGTTTAGGTACTCCAAGGGCAGTTGAGGAACGATTGGATTGTGCACTTGCTAACGCATCCTGGTTTCAGCTATTTCCTAATGCGAAGGTGGAAAATTTAGTAGCCCCGGCTTCTAATCATTATCCGACTCTTCTCACTAGGGAGCCTGTTACTCGTGTCTGGGTGCCTAAAAGAACCTTTAAATTTGAGAATGCTTGGTGTGTAGAACCGAGCATTCATGATGTTGTTTCTGACAGCTGGTTGTCTAGTGCAAGTATGCCGATAACTAAGAGACTAGATCATTGTGCATCTGATCTTACCTCGTGGAGCAAGACTACTCGTAATGGTTTGAAAGAAGAAATTGCCGAGTGCCGGAAAGAATTGAATAGGTGCAGAAATTAAGGAGCAGCAGTTGATCCTAATCGCTTGTCTTCATTGAGAAAGAAAATGACCCAGTTAATGATTCAAGAGGATAAGTATTGGAGACAAAGAGCAAAAACTCATTGGTATCGTGATGGTGATTTAAATACAAATTTTTTTCATGCGTCTGCTACCTCTCGCAAGAAGGTAAATTGTATTCTTTCTTTAGAAAATGATGCGGGAATTCGTGTAACAGATGAACAGGGTCTATGTCATCTTGCTAAAGGTTATTTTGAGGAACTTTTTCTTGAAAATCATAGTGACCGCGTCCCTGTGTTGGCAGCCATTGATAGTGTTGTGTCGGTAGAGGATAATGATTTTCTAACCGCTCCTTTTCAGGTACAAGAGTTTAAGGAAGCCATGTATTCAATGCACCCGGATAAATGTCTTGGTCCGGATGGTTTTAATCCAGGATTTTTTCAGAAATTTTGGTCAGTGTGTAACTCTGATATTTTTAGTGAGTGTTGTTCTTGGTTGAATAATAATCAGTTTCCACCTTCACTTAATTCCACTAATATTGCTTTGATCCCTAAAGGAAATGAGCAACATAATATGAAAGACTGGCGTCCCATAGCATTGTGTAACGTGTTGTATAAGCTCGTAGCTAAAGTCTTGGCTAATAGATTGAAAAATATCCTCCATAAATGTGTTTCAGATAACCAGTCGGCGTTTGTCCCGGGACGCTCCATCTTGGATAACGCTATGATTGCTATTGAAGTTATTCACCATATGAAAATAAGCAAGAGGTTGAGAGATAAAAATGTAGCGCTAAAGTTGGATATCAGTAAAGCCTATGATCGCATCGATTGGTTATACCTTAAGGAAGTCGTGATTAAAATAGGATATGCAAACCGTTGGATTAGGTGGATTATGATGTGTGTTGAATCAGTTGATTATTCTGTAATTGTTAACAATGAGTCGGTGGGACCTATATTTCCTGGTGAGGGACTTAGACAGGGCGACCCTCTTTCTCCTTATTTGTTTATTTTATGTGCAGAAGGTCTCTCAGCTCTCATCCATCAAGCTGAAAGGAGAGGGGATATTCATGGCATTTCTATATGTACTAATTCTCCTATTATTTCTCATTTGTTATTTGCAAACGACTGTTTTTTATTTTTCATGGCGGAAGAAAGAGAAGTTGGTGTGATGAAAAATATTCTTGAGACTTATGAAAAAGCTCTTCTGGTCAAGCAATTAGCCTTCCGAAATATGAAGTTTATTATAGTCGGAGTGTTCCCGACCCTACTCAAGACTCTATCACTTCCATCCTTGGTGTCCGCGCTGTTATGGGAACTAGTAAGTACTTGGGGCTGCCATCCATGATTTGCAGAAGCAACTTTTGGCTTCATTAAGGACCGCATTTGGCACAAAATAAACTGTTGGAGCAGCAAGTGCCTTTCTAAAGCCGAAAGAGAAGTGTTGATGAAATCGGTACTCCAGTCTATTCCTTCTTATATTATGAGTGTTTATCTTTTACCAAACAAGTTAGTTGATGCCATAGAAAAAATAATTAACGCTTTCTGGTGGGGACATGGTGGCACCACTAGAAAAGGTTTGCATTGGCTATCTTGGAAGCGTTTATCTGTTCATAAGAATTATGGTGGTATGGGGTTCAAGGACCTCACATCTTTTCATGTGGCGATGCTTGGTAAACAGGGATGGAAATTTCAAATTGATAACACTAGTCTTGTGTCTCGTTTATTCAAAGCACGATATTTTCCACAATGTGACTTTTTGAGTTCTAGGCTTGGCCCTAATCCCAGCTATGTATGGCGAAGTATATTTAGCGCTAAAATTGTGGTTGAACAGGTGTTAGATGGAGGATTGGTTATGGTGCTAGTATTCCTTTGTTTGGTGCTTCGTGGCTTAAAGATGGTTGTTCCCTCTCAACACAAAGCCCTCTTTATGCGTCACTTGCTCATGTCAAAGTTCAAGACATCATCGAACCATCGACAAAGGTTTGGAATGCAACTTTAATTTCTAATTTGTTTGATCATAATACTTCCCAACTTATTTTGAATACTCATTTCCATCCTTTTGTTCATGAAGATAAAATTATTTGGAAGGCTGAGAAAAATGGTAGTTATTCTGTCCGTAGTGCATATCGAATTTATGTTACAAAAATTGCAGATAACTCTCATTTGCACGTTCCGGGGAAGTGGAGTTCGATATGGAAGCTTAAGTTTCCTCCCAAGATTCGAAATTTTGTTTGGCCTGTGTGTCGGGGTTGTTTCCCTACACGTGCACGCCTAAGTAGTCGTGGTATTCATTGTCCTAATGATTTTGTCTTGTGTGGAACTAATTATGAAGATAGTATTCATGTCTTGTTAGAATATCCAGGTGCGATGCAAGTGTGGCGGGAGGTTAATTTATGGGATATTATTGATAGAACTCTCCGTCGAAATTATAACATGGATGCTTTGATATTTTCTCTTCTTGACCAGCTGCCTTTTGCGCAAAAAGAATTGTTTATGACGATCATGTGGAGCTTGTGGAAGCGTAGGAATTTAAAATTGTGGCAACAACAAAATGAAACATGTCTACAGGTTGTTGAATGGGCCCGACACCTCTTAGATGATTGGAGAACCGCCCAAGAAGTCATATCACACAAAGCTACGGACATCCTTGCTCAGCTGAATAGTGTTATTCATGGTCCTGTCATCGAGTGGACGAAGTCGGTATATGGTAGGTACAAATGTAATATTGATGCCTCCTTTTCTGACTCTCTGAATATGGTAGGTATTGGCATATGCATCCGTGATGATCAGGGTGATTTTGTCATGGCTAAGACAGATTGTTTCTCTCCTCATTGTGATGTCGATGTTGGCGAGGCTGCTGGACTTCACACGACACTACAATGGGTGGCTGATCTTCATTATGACAATGTTGATTTTGTTTTGGATTGCAAGTTTGTTGTTGAACGTTTTAATTCAAACCTAGGTGATAGCAGTGAACTAGGTTGTATTATTCAGGCTTGCAGACAATTGTTCGATTGTATTTTTAGAACGCTCATGTCGAGTTCAATAGGAGGCAAGCCAATGAGGTCGCTCATGAATTAGTTAGGGTAGCCCCATCTCATGCTAGCTCCCACGTTTATGATGATGTACCGTCATGTATCCGAGACTTGATAGCTAATGAAAAGCAATGAATTTTTTCCTTAAAAAAAAAAACCATTCTTAATCGTCTCTACTTAACGTGTGTTTATGTCTATCCAATAGGGACCTCACTAATCATTTATTATATTTCTACTAACTAATCAATCTCTGAGAACCTTTCAAAAAAAATCTATATCTGAGAACATTATTTAAAAAATAATTAATATTTTTTAAAAATAGTTAATAAAAAGTATTTTTACAATAAGTTTGTTTTCCTTAATCAGTATTCTGCAGCACTTGCTTTTCGTTATTACATACTTTTCAAAGTGATAGCTCCCAGGCAGTGTCTGAAGAATTAAATTAAAGCATTTTAATTTAATTATGTGAAAGATATTAATTTTTTTGACAATTAGTTTTGTGAAAGATGTTCAAGGCGAAATTACATTATTTTAGTTAAATTCATAGTAATATTTTGCTGCATACGTCTCAACCAAAATAGACTACGACGTATTACTTGTTTTATTTTTGCAAGGGCTAACACTTGTCGTTGTGACCTTACCCCCTATCCTATAGTGATTAGATCTTAAATTTTTTTTTATTTTTTTTTAGGGGAGATCTTAATATTTCTTCGGCTAAAACTATTTCGATCAACAAAGCAAACGCGTTAGATTTGGCACGCTACGATAGGTCCACGTCAGGTTCAGCCTTTTCGTCAATATCATAATTTGATTAACAAATATGTCAATAAGCCATTAAATGGATTAGTGACCAGAAATATGATTGGCAGTGAGAAAATATGGACTTTCTAATGTATAATAAGATATATTCGTACACACTAGTGGTTAGGACCCAACCCAATATGCATACTCATGTTTGACCATGCTTAGTTTATAGATAATCCTACAAGCAAAATAAATCCTCAAATTTAAATCTTTTTAATGAGAGTTTTCGTGTTCACAATGGTTTTATCTAACTCGAGAGATTAATTTTTTCAACTTCACGTAAATGATATTTAATTCATATAAAATAATCATTGCAATAGAGGTTATCTAATATGCACAAATAGAACAATCTTGCACCATTTACAAATGTCTTTTTACAATTTGATCAATAAATCTCATCATAGATCATTTAATCTTATAGGGAGGTTTATGCTCCCAATGATAAAAAAGCATTTTGTGTTGTCTAAAACTTAACTCACTTGTATACCATAGAACAAGTCTTATAATAGAAATGCTTATAAAAGAAAGACTTGATCATTATTGGAGAGCAAAAGCTCTATTTATACAAAAGTACAATCACATATCATACGAACAAAATGAAACAGAAATATAAAAGGGAGCAGTCCAAAGACCCAATACAGTGACAATAAGATGGTTGCTCTATGTATCTTTATATTGTGCCAACCTTAAAATAAATCGATTAGACTGCATCTTAATAAATTTTGTGCAACCGAAAGTTACATTATGAAAAATCAAAGAGCTTTGAATAAAATTGAGGGTTGAATCGTATCTCCTAATAGCTTTCGAGCAAAAATGTCTAAAAATAGCCTAACACCTACAATTTGATTACCTATAATTTGATTGTAACATCTTGCTGCTTTGTGGCGTTCTATAAACATTTTATTGTGGTAATTTCTTATGTTAAAACCCATATTTTGTTATGTTCTAGAGCAAAAATTGATTTTCTTGTTCTTGTGTTATTCATCAGATTCCCTAATAAAAAGATCGTTGAACCCGTAAACACACGCAATTAAAATTCATGTACCTTTCTTTCTAAATTATTCAGGTCAGAAGCTTGATAGACAGCAACATCAAATTTCCAGATACACACGTCAATACACAATAACTCCACCTGTAATGTCGGCCAAGAGGGACCCATAATCCATCATCATTTCAAATCTTTTCCTCACTCCTCCTTCCTTCCTTCCCCCAATTACATTTACAAATCCACAAAAACAGATAAATAAATTTAGTTACAGCAACCGTAATCCTCCACGTGTCCATAACGAATCTTCCCCAGTTCCTACTCATTTCCTCTAAATCCTAGTCAACCAAATATCTTAACACGTGTCCACTATATTCCACAGTCAGCAACAACACACGCTCATGTCCTTCTCTTCCTATAATATAACCTTACCTTACACTATCCAAGTTCAACTCAACTCAAAACAAAACAACTATAGTGTATTATTATATTATGAATTTGTTTGTTTCAATTCAATAATGACTAGTACTCATCTTACTAATCAAAGGGATCGCCGTATCCTATCATTCCCGGCGGTTCACCCTTGCGAAAACATATCTCCCACAACACTCATCACTTCTCTAATCAATCTTTCACAAACTATATCCAATTTCCAACCTCAAATATTCCCAACACAAAAACGTAACGCAAGAGAAACTATACGTCAAATTACTATAATTTCAATTTTCCTCAACGAAATTAAAGACCATGGTTCCATTATTCCTAACTCAATTATCCTATGCTTTTCGGAGCTTCACTTCACTTTACAAAAGATTCATTTCTTAATGCAAGATTGTACTTTAGAAGGTTCTAGTCTCTTATTGCTCGCGAAATCTCAACACGTGGCGTCTCAGCTTCGTTCTCTTATTCGCGCAGTGGCTATTACATTAGATATTTTGCCTTTACACAGAGTCGAAATTTGCGACGAAGTCAAGGAGTTAGTTGAATTGGTAGCTAAACAAGCTAGGAAAGGTAAATTCGAAGTAGACCCCAACGACGAGGTTGCGTCCAAAAAACTTCATTATGTTTTGCATCAATTCGAGAGAGGAACTGAACCAAACTTGAACACCATGCATGAAATCCTTCATTACCTTAAAATCAAGAGCTGGAATGATTGTGACAGAGAAATCAAATTCTTAGAAAACGAGATAAGTTTCTTGGAGGATCGGAACTGCGACGAACGAGAGGTTCCGTTGTTGAGTTCTTTGATTGGGTTTTTAAGCTACTGTAGGGCAGTGATATTCGAAGATTTTGATGAAAATTTGAATAAACTCGAAGCTCGACGCAGCACGGAGATGATAACTGTTAACTGTTTGAATCCAGAGGATTTTCGTTGTCCAATTTCACTCGAACTAATGACTGATCCAGTAACAGTTTCAACAGGACAAACCTACGATCGTGCTTCAATTCAGACATGGCTTAAAGCAGGAAACAAAACATGCCCTAAAACAGGGGAGAATATTAAAAACACAGAGTTAGTCCCAAACACAACGCTGAAGAGACTTATCCAACAATTTTGCAGTGATAATGGTATTTCATTCACAAGATTTTCTAACCGTAACCGTGACATAACGAGGACGATTTTACCCGGTAGTTCTGCAGCAGCACATGCTACGCAGTTTCTGTCATGGTTTCTAACACGAAGGCTCGTGTTCGGAACAGAGCAACAGAAGAATAAAGCAGCTTACGAGATTCGTTTGTTAACAAGGTCAAGCATTTTCAACAGAGCTTGTTTGATTGAAGTTGGAACTGTGCCACCACTGTTGGATCTTTTAGCTACGGAGGATAAAACCACTCAGGAGAATGCAATCTCTGCTTTACTGAAGCTTTCAAAGTATGCAACCGGGCCTGAAAATATAATAGACCATAACGGTTTAAAGCCCGTTGTGTATGTACTGAAAAATGGACTTAGTCTTGAAGCCCGTCAAATTGCAGCAGCTATAATATTCTATCTTTGTTCAGTGAAAGAATATAGAAAATTAATAGGTGAAAATCAAGATGTGATTCATGGTTTAGTTGAATTGGCTAAAGAAGGAACAACCTGCGGAAAAAAGAATGCAGTGGTTGCGATTTTTGGACTTCTTTTGCTTCCTAGGAATCATCAACGTGTGCTTGAAGCCGGTGCTGTTCACGCGCTTGTTTCTATTTTGAATACCTTGTGCAACAAGGAAGAGCTTGTTACTGAAACTCTGGCTGTTCTTGCGGCACTTGCTGAGAATTTTGATGGAGCTAATGCTGTTTTGGAAGCTTCTGCATTGCCGTTGATTACTGGGCTGTTGCGATCTGCTCCTTCGCGTGCTGCAAAGGAACATTGTGTTTCGATATTGTTGTCTCTATGTGTTAATGGTGGTGTTGATGTTGCTGGTGTTCTTGCTAAGGATGTTACACTTATGCCTTTGCTCTATTCGCTTCTTACTGATGGTACTTCTCATGCTGCTAAGAAAGCGCGTTTTCTCATTAAAGTTCTGCAGGATTTCAACGAAACTGCAACTTCTCGATTGAAAGGTTCCGCAATTCTACGCCAATTGAATGTGTTAGAACTTAGAAATTAGAATCTCTTCTTGTGAATATATATGTATACTTTTTTGGTGTATATACTGTAACATATACCTTGGTTATTGCCACATTTGAGAATTTGTGGAATTAGCTCTCTGTATTTTTATCTCTAGTGAGCTAATTTTAATAAGTGAGCTTCAAATTATACACTGGAAGCTTATGATTATTTTGTATCTGGTATAGTTAAGAATTAAAGTGGTGTGAAATCAATGAATGAAGTCAGTTTAGATTACTTCAAGTTCTCTTTTTGTTTTATTTTGATATTTTCCCAAATTAACAAAGTTTAGTTCCTTTGAATGCATGTGTAATGTGTTCAAGATGATGTTGAGACTATTTAAAAATAGGATTTATACAAAAGCGAATTTATTTAAAAGAGGAGTGTTAAATTATGTTCCAATTCTATGTGGAAATGGTGTGGCATTGATTGAACATCTAAGTATCGTATAGAATTCTAAGTTGGTTGCAAGTTTCTGATCATTGGGAAAACTCAATTGAGTTCATTTGGTAAAACTCTGTTGCATATATTGTAACAGTACTATCATGCATGTGTATACTTGTGTGCTAATCAAGTGTTTGGAGCTAATTAGCATGACTCACAAGTATTGTAAGTTAAGCCATACTTCATAGTTTATTATAGCTCTCGGTGCAAAAAAAATTACTAATTTTGGTCATTTCTTTGCTGCTGCGGGTGGAATTTTAGTGTGCACTGATGTGGAAGTTTATTGGGGTTTGTTGAGAGTTGTGGAGAAATGTAGGATATTTGAGAGCTGTTGGTTGAGAGTTGTTGTGCAGGAGAAGAGTAGGAGTCCAAGAGTTGTGGAGGAGAAGAGAAGAGTAGGAGTCCAAGAGAATTGAGTGATATCTGCATAAGATGCCGTGTCTGATTTTGCTACATCTTTTTTGGTTTAGCACGATATTGGTACGAAATTTTCACCGCTTAGCAGTAATTAATTTCGTTGGGAAATATGTGAGAGTCAATAATTAAACTCTGAACCTTATGTTTAAGGAGCTTAAATCTCTTATTACTTGGATCAATTATACTTTTGTATTTGGCATTGTTTATGTTTAATAAAAGTCATTTTATTTTGGATCAATTGAAGGATTGTATTTTTTTAACTTTTATGTTCATCTTATTTGTCATTCCTCTTCCCAAAAGCTTTGTAACAGACCCATATAGCCATTTTGCACATTACAATTGAGCAATGATGTGGTAGTTTCCCACATTACTTGGGTCTGAGAGCGCGTGTGCAGATACCACCCCTTCCCTCTCACCGGTAACGGGGCACTTCCATAATTTCCGACGAGATCTTCGACAATAAAACACTTTCTTCATCATCCCATCGTATTAATGTGAGTATCATTATCTTTCTTGAGATAATTATTTATTGGACATATCAAAACTTAAGTGGCCCCTATTTACATGGACCAAAGACATAAATAAGCATATCAATTTTATTCATATTAGTATTCAAAGAATATGTTATATTGGCTTATTTTAGAGCTTATACAAATAAATAAGCATTAATGTATTATTTATAAGCTTGTTAAGATAGTTTATAAAAAAACAACTTATAAACATACAATTTTCGTTAATAAAATCTTATAAATTAACAAAAAAAAGCTTAATTATTTGAATAAACTCTTTTTCACACGCTCAATTCAAACATGCCCTAAACTGATCGTATAAGTAGATAAATTTTGAGTCCACGTTCACACTAACTTATTAGAGTACAGGAACTTAATTGATGATAACTTGTTAAATATAAGGACTAATTTAACAATTTAGAGTCTTCATAGACAAAGACTTTCAGATAATTAGGGATTAGTAAACAAACACTTCCTCAAAGACGTATCACTATCGTTAAATCGTGCAATTTTTCCAAACGAGCAATGATATTTGAACAACCATTTTGGTACAACTTTTAGGACAATCTAGTTGTTCTCTCTTCTCATTGGTCAAAAACAATGGAGAGAGAAAAAGGAAGAGGCAGAATAAGAAGATAAGGTGAGTATGAGAGAGAAAATTGTATAAAAGTTGTGTTGTACAACTATCATTTCTCTTTCCAAATTTTACATTAGGTTTCTGCGATTTGGGTTAATCCAATGGCAACCAAGCCAAAACCTTCCAAGAACGTCAAGGTTGATCTCTTTGAAGACGACGACGAGTTCGAGGAGTTTGAAATCAACGAAGGTAACTTCAAATCGTTCCAACCTTTAACCCCTCTTCATCCCAATTGTTGTCGCAATCAATTTCAGTTTCATTCAATTTCGATCCATATTTGAATCCATGTTAGTAGCTTCTTGTTGCTGTTCACTTTTTCAATTTGATGTAACTTGCAGAATGCAAGGGCAAGGAGGAAGGGAAGGAGGTAGCTCAATAAAATAAAAATGAATAAATTATCTATTAAATTTGACAAAATCTTTAGGTGTTTTTCATATGATTCTTAACTAAAAATATAATTTTCATGAGTAGTTTAATTAGGAATCATATGAAAAGCACCTAAAAAAATACACATAAATTTCTTGCTAGAATCAAAATAAGGATATAACCTAGGTGTATTTTCTTAAATGTGTTTCATGTGGTATTTTACATAAAATACTCACAACTACCTATGATTTCTTAAATCCGCAATTTTTTTCAAATTGTTTGTTTTAACCATAAAAAATGAATTTTAATTATGTGATGAACCAAACAAAAAGCATGTAAGGAAAATGCATCAAAGTTTTGTTCTTAAAATAAAGAATTTATTAATGACAAAATTAGCAATTAGTTGTTAAAAAAGAACATAAAGTATGTAAATGAATTAAAATATCAAATGAATATAATAGTAATAATAGACTTATGAAGGAAAAAATAATAGTAACAGCAGCACTAATTAGAGATGCCAAAAAAATATGGATAAAATCGACCATTAACATGAAGTGAATAGCTTAACATGCACACAAAGATAAAATAAATTAATATTTCAAGTAATTTAAATGAATGGATACATATGTATAGTAATGGTATCTCTACAGACAATTTATAATGATAATTAAGGCGTGCAATATGTGTAGAGATATTCATACAACATCAATTTTTTAATTAAAAAATTGTTAATGTGTTAGCATAGTACATGTCCATAATAAACAAATTATAAAATTAAATATTATGTTTTGAGAGCTTTTCCATCCATTGTGATCCTAACCAACTTCATATATTAGTCTGTGCAGTTGCAAGCAAACAATTTTCGATTTACACAAAAAAAAAAAAAAAATGAAAAAATAGAAAAAAAGGTAAAATAAAATTAACATTGGAGTAACACACTTATGGGAGGTACGCCTCTCAATCAGGGTGGTTCTTTCATATCTGATGATATCCTTTGGAGGAAGGACGTTCCGTTAAAAGTCTCTATTTTTGTGTGGCGGCTTTTTCGAAATAGATTGCCTACTAAGACCAATTTATTTCAGCGGGGAATAGTTCATTATGAGGATCAATTATGCACTGGTGGGTGTGGAATGCAAGAGACAAATGATCATTTATTCTTAAATTGTGGTTTCTTTGGCCAGGTTTGGAAAATGGTTCAAAAGTGGTTAGGGGTATACACAGCTTTTCCGTCTAATACTTTTGATCATTTCGAGCAGTTTGGTTCAGCAGCAGGTTATGCCAAATCGCGCAAATCTTTTATGTATATGATCTGGCTTGCGACATTTTGGGTCATCTGAAAGGAGAGAAATCATAGAATTTTCCGGGGTACTGAGAACACTACTCTACGGCTTTTGGAAAATATAAAACATCTTTCCTGTGGTGGCATAAGGCAAAAATTGGAGCGTGCACTTATCAGTTTTATAATTGGTGCCAAAATTCATCGTTATGATTCAGTGTTGTTTAATGTTTTTGTTATCTTTTAGTCATGTTCTCTCGTTCTAAACTTTGGTCTACTCTCTTTGGCACACCTTGTGTTGAAGGGATAGCTTGTTTTTGTTAATATAATTCATTTTAAATTTTTTTTCTTTTAAAAACATTGGAGTAACACACATACATAAAAAAATTAAATATAAATATTTTTGAAATTTGAATTATGATTAAATATTAAATTTATTGAAAAAATATTTTACAAATCAATTAAAAATTAAAATGAAATATTTAGTGGATAAAATCAAAGTAATGTATGTAGTTTGCTGAGATATGTATGACAAATCAAAACATTAGTTTTAAACATTAAAAACATATTGAGAATAAACGTAGAAGTGACAATGTGGCATAAAAAAATTTACTTTATATATATATTCCCTCCGTCCTAATTTATAAGCAAAAAACACTAATTCACACTTATTAAGAAAACTAACATTTAGTGATTTGAGGTATAAATTTTTGTGTTCTCCTTGAAATAAGTTTCATGAAAAGATGTAAAAATAATTCTCATTGGTTAAAAATTATGGAGAAAATAAAAAGGAGAACACATTGAATGCAATTTGCATTTAATTTTACATTGGAAAAGATGATTTGTTTGAAAAAATATAATAATAGCATAAAAGTTGGTATTTTTTACTTATATTTTAAGACAAAGAATATGAGAATTTTTTCTTATATTTTAGGACGGATGGAGTACTATTGATTCTAATTTCGCGGAAATCATAATGGTAGTGGTGTTGTGTTACAAAATCAACTCACCGTGATGCTTTGTGAAAACCGTTTTCGCTATGTTTAGCATAATTCTTTTGTAAATTTGTAGGATTAAATGTTTGGAAAACAAAAGAATTAACATGAGACATTTTTCTCTAAAAAAAAAAAAAAATTTAAATGTGTCATTGGTCCCTGCACTTTCATCAGATTTTGGCATTGGTCCCTACACTTTTTTTTGTTTGGTATTGGTCCCTCTGTTAACTTTCTGTTAAAAAAAAAGGGTTAAATATGTTTTTGGTCCCTACATTTTGCGCGATTTTGAGAATAGTCCCTACATTTCAATGAATGTTTTTAAAATCCCTACATTTTTTCTCCGTTAGTGCAATTGGTCTCTGCCATCAGTGCCATGTTGATGAAACACAGGCCATCATAACAAGTTCAACCCCACCCCACCAAATCTCCACCACAACACCTTCCACACCCGCAACAACAAGCGCTTTCAACGATAACATCATCGTTTTCGGCCTCCAAATCTTCCCCTCTAAACCAACATATTTCACCGGAAGTGTGACGAACACCGGCGATCCGCATCTACGAAGCTGCGGAGAAAGATCGTGGTGAAGTTCTCCGCCGTTTTCCGGCGAGATTGAACCGCCAACATTGGCATCACGTTAGAAATTTGACAACAGGGACTATTTACACTAACTCAGGAAAAATGTAGGGATTTTAAAAACATTTATTGAAATGTAAGGACTAATTCTCAAAATCGTGCAAAACATAGGGACCAAAAACATATTTAACCCAAAAAAAAATACAAAACCAACGGAGTGCCACGTGGCCCAATCATTTCACGCCACGTGACACCAATATCAATATTTTACAAAGTGCAGGGACCAATACCAATATTTTTACAAAGTGCAGGGACCAATACCAATAGTTTTGTGTTTTTTTTTTAACAGAAAATTAATAGAGGGACCAATACCAATATTTTTACAAAGTGCAGGGACCAATTCCAAACAAAAAAAAGTGTAGGGACCAATGCCAAAATCTGATGAAAGTGCAAGGATTAAAGACATATTTAAAAAAAAAAAAAAAAAAAAAAAACATGAGACATTTTAGAACTAAGGCATATTTGGACCAAAAGTGGAAACAAAGACATATTTAACTATTAGTACTTTTTTTGTCGAGGGGACTTTTTTTATTAGTATTGATCTTCGGCTTATGGTAATAGTAATAACACTTGACTTTCTTCTAAATCATAAAATTTCAACAAAAAGTATAACAATCGTTGAAAACAGTGGTGTTATGTTAGTTAGATGGTTAGCACTTGACTTGTGGTAATAGATAAATCAATAATTGAAAACACTTAAAATGAATAGGGACCAGTGGTATTAGTTAGATTGTTACTATGTTAGACAGTGAATTCCGAAGAAAAAGAAGTTTGTTATGGCTAGAATGCAGGTTCGCCGGTCAGCACTTCACACTTGTTGCGGTCAAGAACTAAAACATCACCCAAACTTAGATAAGTGTCCAAATACCTATTTATGGCATATTGCTTAAGTACACATATTAAAAAATTATTTAGCTTCCTTCTTCAAAAACAATTATTTAGCTTCCCTCAAAAAACAAAAAAATATATATATTTAGCTATCAATTTTCATTTGCATTCTTCATTTGTTTTTTTTTTTTTTTGGAGAAACATTCTTCATTTGTTTACATCGTCTTTCTTCAGCTTCTTCTTTGAATTTTGCAGCCATGGTAGACACTTATTTAATAAGAACCATTATTGGAATAATCGGTTAGTGCAGAAAAACCTCTGGCTTATTTCCCCTGTTTATTCCTTCTTTCTTGTTCTATCAAGTTGTTAAACTTATACAACCCTAAGAAGTATCGGCACCAACCGCAGACATGATAATAATTTAAGAAAACAGAAGTGATAGAATGTAACTATATGTGTTGGTGTTGTGTTAACGTCAACACCATTGTGCCCAATGTCAAACATCAAACATGCTTTAAATTTGATATTGGTGCTACTTAACATAACACCGCATTCTTTCTCAATATTTTTATTTGGTCATTTTGATCTAAAGAGAATGATCAACCTAGTGTGACATGAGTGATAAATATTTGAATGCTTCAATCTTGACTTATATGTGGAGAGAGATCAATTCTTTAAATGAGTTTGAGTTAGAGTTTGCAACTGCATGCAGGGATAATCTAATTTTTTTTGTCAAGTAACCTAGTGGTTAGAGCTCATACAATTAAATTGTGGAGAAGTGGAGTGTACGGGTTCGAACCCCGACCCCTGCATATAATATGCAATATCCCTACCAACTGAGCTAAGCTCACGGGAATAGGGATAATCTAATTTGACATCAAGATTGTAGGGAAAAAAATGAAAGAATTAATTTAACACGCTTTAGAATATCACCATACAATTTTATTTTTGCTAATATATGGAATGTTATTTTATTTGCAGGAAATGCCATTTCTTTTTGTTTATTCATGTCACCGGTGTAAATTTATCTCCCTCTTTCTCTTTATCCTTGTACTTAATTTAAGGATTTTAGCACTGATAATTAATGACAAATATGTATTTCTAATATATACGCAGGCCTACATTTATAAAAATATGCAAGGCAAAATCAGTGCAAGATTTCAAACCAGATCCGTATGTGGTAACTATACTCAATTGTGCAATGTGGTCATTCTATGGAATGCCCTTCATTAGTAAAAGTAACACTCTTGTCCTCACAATTAATGGCTTTGGCTTCTTCATTGAGATTATCTACACTTCCATCTTCTTCGTATACTCAAATGGGAGTAAGCGTGTGAGAAACATCTCAAACTTATTAATTAAGTTACAGTCTATTTTTCCTTTCAATGTTTTAAAAATCGAACTGAAGGTCAAACCATGAACATTGTCTATGATATGTTCAGTTACTTAAATGTAGGATTGTTTAATTTTGGTTCAAGCGATTTAAACCAGTTGAACCATGATCCAAAAGTCTGACCGGTTTGATGTCAAGTTCAATTTTTAAAACATTAGTTTTTTCACTTAACAATTGATCAATATTTCTGATTCTATAATTTTTGTTCTAATTGGTTGGTGGATTGGGTGAATTTTAATCAATTTCAGAAGAAGATCTTGTTGGCCCTTCTAGCTGAAGTTGTATTCCTTGTCTTAGTGGTATTTATTGTCATGTATTTTGTTACCAACCTTAAAGAGAGAAGGTTCATTGTTGGAGTTATATGCATAATCTTTAACATCCTTATGTACTTTTCACCCTTGACTGTCATGGTACGTGTGATTATTCAGTTTCTTAATTAACTAGTTTCCTGCCAAATTTGTGTTTTTGGTTTGTATAATAGCAATTACTTTGGTTGTTTTATTTTGTTAATTTGCTTGTTTTTTTTTTTAATTTTCACACCTTAAAAAAAGAACAGCGTCAAGTAATTAGATCGAAGAGTGTGAAGTACATGCCATTCTTACTCTCACTAGCCAACTTTGCCAATGGGCTTATTTGGACGACTTATGCACTTCTTAGATGGGATCCATTCGTAGTGGTAATAATCTATCTATCATTAGTCGTTATTATTGTTAAATTTTTGTTCTAAGGATCTATATATTCTATTTAACTTTACATTTTATTTGAGCTGGTTAGTCCCTTGGTTAAGCTTTGAAATTAATCAAATGATGCCTTTGTAGTTTACGATTGCTAATAAAATGTTTGAATGCATAGATTCCGAATGGATTGGGAGCACTTTCTGGATTGGCTCAGCTCATCCTTTATGCCGTTTACTACCGAACAACAAAGTGGGACGATGATGCTCCACCTAGTAGTGTCAACAATGTATGACTACAGCTTGGATTGACAGAAAGAAAGAACAAGTTCAAAGGAAAAAGTTGTTCTTTTAGTACATACCAAGGTCTCTTGGAATTTTTTCTTTTTCTCATATTTTTGAAAGGAATAACTTGTTTTTATATTGTAAAGTCATAGCACTGATCTCTTGTAGAATAGAATAAGTTGAGATCATTACAGCGATTGTTGTGGACCTAAACGATGTACATGTTTATTTGAGTTGTTTGTTTGAGTTAGCCTAGATTTATTAGAAGAGTGTATCATAATCATCAGATGACAAAAATAAATATACATTTCATAAATTATTCACAGTTCAATACTTCATTGAAAAAACAGAAGGTTCATAACTTTTTCTTTTAAAACTCAGTATCCGGCCGAAGAATCGACTAATTTGAGGATCATGGATCAAATGTCTAATCACATGCTTATAAAACTTGATTATCCGACGACAACCATACCGCATTACTATACGTATACATTTTGACTTCATTATTATATTGCCATTAAACAGGAACAATGAAACATTGATATTGACCTTATTTTCTCCCCATTCTATATCGATAAACACTAATTATACCAGTCAAACACCATTACCCTTTTGAATACTATTGGGATTAAGTTCGGATGATGAAAGCAAGGAGAGATTAGAACACCAAGCCAATGGGTCCAATTTAATCACATCAAATATGATTGCAAGTTTGCAACAGTATAATATATAATATATAGTATAATGAAGATCCAGCTGGGAGGCAACATTGGCTGAAATTAATACCCATACCCACAAAACTCAAACCAAGTGGAGAAAAAAAGGCAAGAGTAAAAGAAAATCAGAGGCACCAATTCCTCCAACCTATACCTGCTACTGTGTATCTCTCTCATCTCATTACAGTATCCAATTTTTGTATTCTCACCATAGATACAAATTTGATTCTTCAAATAGTGAAAAACCACTAAAACCAAATTGTTTGTTGTCAACTAAAGAATAGAACTTCATGGTCCTCTATGCTTGCGAAAGCAAAAACAACCCTGCTGCTGATCAATAGGGATCATACCTCCACCTTTGGATGTGTCAATGGCCTCCAGCATGGTAACTACCTCATCCATCTCTGGCCGCTTATCAGGACTGGCATCCCAGCATTTCCTCATTACGTTTGCAAGAGAACTTGGGCAGCATCTTGGTATTTCTGGTCTCAAATTCTAAATTCCAACAGAAAACAATAATGTCATCATAATGGATTCACAAACACAGAATCCACTGCAATTATAAATATGAATTGCTTACATAAGGCAATCAACTGAAACAAGGTAGCAAGTATACCTGGCGAACAACAGCTGAAGTAATCTCTGAGAAACTTAGGTCAGGATATGGCATGTCACAACAATATGTCTCCCATAAACAGATACCAAAACTGTACACATCACATTTCCTGTTATAGGGGTTTCCATTTAAAACCTGTAAGAAGCCAACCCCATTGGGAAAAAATGAATAGTCAATTACAACGGCTTTCTCTTTGAACAATTAAATATTAAGGTAATCAATTATTCTCATTGAAGAACTCTTAGAATGACAAGGGAAAACAGAGATACTCACCCACTCCCAATAGGATTAAATTGGGGCTAGGTATATCCATTCTCCATCAGACAGAAAATTGGTCCTCTCATCAGAATTTATTAATGAGTGAAGAAAGAGATATGCACAATTTTCACAGGATATCTATCTCTTCATACGTTCATAAATTCTGATGAAGTCTTATTAAATCTTTGACTAGAGATAGACAAAGTTATTACAAAATAAGGTCAATTCAAATTTTAACAAGAGGATCTTGAGACACTGCATGCCTTTACACCAAGGCTCGTTCTCTGTTATACATGCCAGTACAATTATTTTGATTGAATGTTTCAAGTCCTAGTAAAATATCCATTTTTTGAGTGTAGTCCTAGTAAAAATTCTATCCATTTTTAGTCCATACAATTTATAGAAACATAATACATTTATAGGGATAAACTTGAAAGATTCGTAATTTTATAGGGACTACAAACATATTTAACCCAAAAGATTCTACAGGTACTAACTACACACCTCTGGAGCCATATAACCAAGGGTTCCGGTCTCCCCGGTCATATCATTAGGATTTGACGCCTCGACTCGTGCAACCCCAAAATCAGCAATTTTAACTGTGCGGGTCTTATCCAGCAGCATGTTTTCGGTCTTCACATCTCTGTGAACAATCTTCTGAGAGTGAAGATAACTCAACCTGTAAAACCAAGCGAGTGGTTAGTTATATAGACAAATGATGGTTTTTTTTTTTCAATCTGCTAAACTCAATTAAAATAGATTACCCTCTTGCTAAATCAAGCACCAGCTGTATGACAACCTTAAAAGCTAATTTCCTCCTCCTGTTCTTTATTAGGTATGATTTCAGTGTACCTCCAGCAAGATACTCCACAACAACACAACAGATATTGCTTGGCATGCCAATTAGACCAGTATCAGTTTGAATCTGCAATTCTGCAGATCCCATAGTTGCTCCAATAAACTAAACATAGAAACGAGACGCTTTCAGAGAAGTACATAATACAGATTGGAAAGAGAAAATAAAAAAAAAACAAGTAACTACTAAATATCACAAATAATATGTCATAGAACAGGAAATAGAATATGTCATGAAGAAAAAGAGCAAATAGGGCCATAGGGGCTTATTATACTTGTTTTGTGTACCTGCATGCATCTTTTGCTTCAGAAAAGGGAAATAAAAGAACACCCACCCTACCAAATGGAACGACTTTAATGCAGAGAAGATATACGATATATTTTCATTGGTTATGATGATGAGGACAAGGCTAAAGTGCATTGAGAGGAGAAAATGGTATAAGACATGCATACTTTCAAAGAACAGACTCACCATAAATTGTAAAAACCCGAAGGCTTGAAGCTTTCATTATTGGGAAATTTCAAAACATGCAGGAGGGCTGGTTTATTATTTACAAGCTTTGGTCAGCAGCAATGAGGATGCTGAACCAAATAGAAAATGCTTATTCAAATCCATCTTTATCCTCTGATGTGAAATACTAGTTCCCTATTAGATCACTCTGAAGTTGTGACCATTTATATATAGAATGGTAATCATATCAAAACGGACTCTTTTTTATATGAAGAATTCGGTTTTCATTCATAGACCAACCGAGTATCTACACAGATTAACAAGATATGAATTAAGTCATATACTTTACTTTTATGTAATAGCTGCAAAGAAGTTACTTATCCTCTATTCCTGTATTCAACTTTATGATAGGTAGGCAATTCGACAGAGATCTCAAAATTGCTTTCGGAATAATAAGAAAGTAAAACTACGAATATGTAAATATACATTCAACTATGGATTATCTAAAAACTGTAGAATTCAAGATTTGTAGCCTGTTAATAAGGAAATAGTATATGCCACAAGTGCTTGAATCGTATAATATTTCTCTGTTGAATCACCACGGGCAGACTCGGATTAATCCATTGCAAATTACATATTGCAACAATCTCATTCTATATCACCCCTTATCATCAAAACTACTTTTGGGTTCCATATTCCAACTTATCAACGTAGAATCAGAAACAATAAGAGAGGCATATCTGGGACAGTGAAACTCATATGTTGTATATAAAGTTCAATATAATATGATTCACATTCTTTAGTTTCCACAAAATAGTAGAATTTTTTATATTTTGCAAATAATAAAACTTTACAGTAACCAAAAAAAAAAAAAAAAACTTTACATAATGTCATTGCATTGTGCAGCCTGCATAGTTCATGCTCCTTAAACAATACGTATGAAACTTTTCCACACAATCAGGAAGGAAATCCCTAAAAGTTACATCACTTCCACCTAATCACTTGACAGTGATTATCACTATCCCAAAATAAATGTAACCCAAATAAAAATCACCATTACAAAGTCCTGATACCCTAATTTTTTTAATTCTTCTTGCCTGCACAGTGTTTTATGCTCACTTTTTGTGGTATATGATATATGACCCGTTGAAATTTGGGGCCTAACTCATCCTTACAAAACCGGCTTGTAAGGTGAGGAGTGCCTCCTCTTTATCAACTTTTCTCAAGAGTCCTATCTATCCGATGTGGGACTAAATTCACCCCCTCAAAACCAACACAATGAAGGTGTTGGAGGCTGCAATGAAGGCAAATCAAAGGCCGCAATTTAGGCGACTGGGGGCAGACCGCAATGAAGGTGGAATTTCCAACACACCCCCTCACGTTTCAGCCCGGCCCAATAGACCTAAAGCGTAGACAATGTGGGAAGCCCAATGATAGATCTAGGATAGGCTCTGCTGCCATGTTGAAATTTGGTGCCTAACTCATCTTTATAGAACCGGCTTGTAAGGTGAGGAGTGTCTCCTCTTTATCAACTCTTCTCAAGAGTCCTATCTATCCAACGTGGGACTAAATCCACCCCCTTAAAGCCAACACAATGAAGGTGTTGGAGGCTGCAATGAAGGTAAACCAAAGGTCGTAATTTAGGCAGCTAGGGGCAGACCGCAATGAAGGTGGAATTTCCACCATGACCTTATGATTTTTGCTTACGTAACTGATTTTTCCTTTTAGTTGCCTTTTCCAGAAAATAACACCCTTAAAAGAAAGAAGTTGATGAATCACACCCCGAATAAATGAAAATACTAAGCACATAACACTAACATGCAACATTAAAACCAAAAGCTCATCATATATAATTTACAAACAATAAAAACATAAGAGGCTGATGTTGAATAAAATGAAATCAACCTTTGTGACATTGGGATGATCAAGTTTATGCCAAACAGCAACTTCCTGTATAAACGCTGCCCTCAGGGAGGAAACCTCAGCTTCTGTCCTTTGACCTTCTTCACCCCAGTCAAGCAATTTAACTGATCATTAAGCAATTACAATCCATTATCAGTAAAATCCAGAAAATGAAACCTCTAACTCAATTTCACCATAAGAACATCCAACAAAACAATAGCATCAAACTTTCTAACATCCACCCCATCATAAGACCAAGACCAAAACCTTAAAACAACAACAACCAAGCCTTATCCCAATAAGTAGAGTTGACTAAATGGATCAAAAAATTTTAGAATTTTCTATCATATCTCTATCCAACTCTTTCTTTATTGGAAACTCGAAATCTGGCTCAAAGACCAACTAATTTGGGGACCAGTCCCACCATCCAATTGAAGTCAGAGCAAATCTTTGCATGGACTGATCACGGGAACTATTGGCACCTGGGGGATTCAATTCTGGCATGTAAAGAGGAGCACACTTGACAATCCTAGGTCCCAAACATTCACCACCAAGTCAACTCAATAATCTCTATGTCCATCCTAAAAACCTAAAAACATCCCCCAAATAGATATCATTCCTACAAATTATTCAAACTCACTAAATCATCGTAAAAGTCAACTCTTTTCAAGAGAAAAATTATTTTTTTAATAAAAATAATACAAATCACACGAAAATATAATTTCAAAAGGATTGAGCATCTGAATCTGATGAGTAAAATTCATCAAAAAAAAAAAAAAAGGAACAAACCAGCAACATCTTGAGTATCATAAACACCACGATGAACAGTGCCAAAAGTGCCACGAGCAATAACACTTTTGATGATGAGTTTAGAAGGATCAATTTCCCAATCCTGTTTTTGCTTCTTGAAGTTAGTTTTGAACTTAATAGATGTAGGAGAAGTATTTGCACTGCTGGTGTGAACACGAACATGATCAAAAACAGAAGCAGAAGCAGCAGAAGAATCTTCTTCTTCAACGCGCTTCTTCTTGTCAATAGTCAACACCTTGTTGAGATGTCTTTCAAGCTGTTCATCGATGCTTTTCAGATCAATCTGATCTGCTCTTACAAACCCATCACTGGTTTCCTTCATCTTCTGAGAGAATCTATGGATGATGATTGATTATGGGTTTGGTGAGAAAAAGAGAAAGTGAAAATAAAGATGAGATTTTTTTGGGGTTGAGATTGTGTTTTGAGATGTTTATTGATTATTCATCATCATCGTCGTCGTCGTCTTGTTGTTCTTCATTCGTTTGTTCTACTATTAAGCTCTATCCATGTGGGCACATGGAATTGCCTGCTCAAAACGTGTGCCTATGACCCACTTCACTCTCTTCTTCTCCTCTTTTACCTTTATCTTTTACTACTTTTGTATTTTCTAGATCATATAAATTTTCATGTATTATTATAGAAGTAAATCACTTGATTAGTCTTTGACTTTATGGAACACTCTCGATAGGAGAGTATGGGTATATTTGAAAATGAGAATGCTAAAAATGTTTCAAAGAGTATTGGTGAAGCATCTAAATCAAGCAAATTTTTATAAAAAAAAATTGTGTAATTATTACATAATTAAAAGTAACATCTTATATTTTTAAGATAAAATTTATATTCGTATATTCCTTAATTATTGTTTTGAAGATACTGGTTAGCAAGACTCATTTTAAAAGAGAAATATTAGATGTACATTCTTTTGGTTGGTTATCTTTATACATATTTTTAGTCTCTATATTTTAACAACTTATTCAATTTTATCTTTAGGCTAAATTTTATTTTTGGTTCGTTAACTATTTATGTAGTATCGTTTTGATCCCTTGATTAAAATTCGATTTACTTTGGTCCCTTAACTTCTTTTTGTTATACATTTTGATCCTTTCCGTTAGTTTTAATTCAAAAATGTTAGGTTTTCTTTATCTTCTTCTCCTCTTTTTCATCTTCATATCATCTCCATCAACCTTCAGCAACAAGAATCCAAAAAAAAATTATAGAAGAAAATGAAGAAAACCTAACATTTTTGAATTAAAACCAATGGAAAAGGACCAAAATATGTAACAGATAGAAGTTAAGGGACCAAAGCAATACTACATAAATAATTAAGGGACCAAAAATACAATTTAGTTTTATCTTTAAGATTACCTACTTATTATAAATTAGTCGACATATTCTTTTAAAAAAAAAAACTACAGTAGTGAGTAAAATTTGATAGATACAAACTTTTTTAAAATTCTCATAAAATTGTAGACGTATTTAACGGTGTCCTATAATGTCAGTCGCTAGTGAGAAAGAATGTAAAATCTCATGGTCATATTCGAGTCACCACGTTTCCCTTTTCGTTGTGTTTTTATTCAATGGTCTTGTTAACGAGTGTTCTATGATACTTCTTAAACATCTTAAATTTAATAACAATTATTTTTTTAAAAATCAACTATTACAATTTTCAATGCACTCAATATACAATTTTTTATAAAAAAAACTTACTAATAAAAGTGCTTAATGTAACGCCCTATTTTAATATTTATTTATTTTATTGAGTTTAGAGTCTATTTTTATGACTTATGCGATTTATATGATTTTTGTGATGTGTTGTTGATTTATTAAGTGGCTTATTTTATTATTTAATAGAATAAGATTTGAAAATAAAATAATATTAAGTTGTGGGGGCTGTTTTGGAAATTAGAAGAGTTTAGTGAAATATGTGGAAATATTATGTTACTTGGTGTTGAAATATATATGTTATTTGGTGTAGAAATATATATGTTATCTAGTGTAGAAATATATCTGTTATTTGGTGTAGAAATATATATGTTAATTTATATCAAACAAAATTCTTAAATAGGACCCACTAATCAACTATCAATAACTTTATATCACTATATTTTAATTTTTTAATATTAAAAGAGTGTGGGTCCTGCTTAAAAGTGGAGTCTTAAGTAAGACCCCGGATCTTATAAGACCGTGAAAAAGATTCTCTCCATTGGGGGTACCTAATAGGTTCCGGGTCTTAAATAGTTAAGACCCTCCCAATGGAGATGGTCTTAGAGCATCTACAATGGTGAGGTCTTCATTATTTAAGACCTAGTACCTAATAGGTACTCCCATTATGGGAAATTTTTTTTGGGGGTCTTCTAAGAAAGGGGTCTAACTTAAGACATCTTTAAGTGGTCCCCACACACTTTTTTTATTAAAATAATATGTTAGTGGTGGAATTCAAATGATTAAGAGTTAGTGGTGGGATCCATTTAGACTTTTTGTTAGAAGATCTCCATTGGAGTGACCGAGTACCTATTAGGTACTGTTATTGTAAAATAATAAAAAAAGTGATGTGTACAAGTGGAACCCGCTTAAGACCTTCAATTTAATAAAAATATTCATTGATATAAATCAAATAACATTGTATATGATAATATTTGCATTTATATATTAGTTAAAAAATACGATCAAAATAACTTATGTGAAATGTTTGAGTTTCAAATCTGATCTATATATTAAATGTCTATGCCCACTTTGCTAAACTCGTAATTGTCACTTTAGAATATCAATCTAGCATTTATAATTTTTTTACTATAGGAAATCTTAATTTGTGCCCTCAGACACAAGTTAAGAAACCAAAGATAGAAACATTTTGTTGAAAATTGTGCATTTAATATTCTAAAAATTTTAAATCTTATCTTTTCAAGACATAATTTATTACTCCATCCGTTTCAAAATACATGTTCAAGTCAACCACTTCACATATGCCAATGCATAATTTTGACTGTTAATATCTTTAATTTTCTAAAGTAAAAAATTATAAAAATTTAATATTTTGAAAATATTTGTCGAGACAAATCAAACAACATCTTACATGCTAATATTTGTATTTATATATTAGTTAAAAAGTATGGTCAAAGTAAGTCAAGTTAATAGTGCACATTGCAAAAATTGAACATGTATTTTGAAACGGAAGGAGTATTTAATTACATTTTTAGATTCTTAACTTAAGGGCACAAGTTAATACTACTGTTTTACTATTTCTCCTATTTATTGAATTTCATCAAACTTAACTATTCTACTGACTACAATTTTTAATTTTTAAAGGTATTTACATAACATTAAATTTATCATTAAAATGAACACAATTAATTATTTGCTTAACAATCATATGTAGAAACCCTTCAAGGATTATTATTTGAGATGGAGGGAGTAATTATTATTATTTAATTTTTAAGGAGATTGATGATGTCTTTTTGGTGGATGTTGCTTTTGATAAGGCAGCCAGTAAACCTCTTCCTCCGCCATTAAAATGCGATAGCAAATAGAAAATGCTATTAGCACCAAATAACACGTGTCAAACCCTTTCATTTTCTCACCCAGAACAACCACCATGTCTTCCTCCCAAACAACTCAACAACCTCCTCCACCGTCGCCACCTTCTCACTACAACCGCATTCACCATCTCCTTCAACTTCAACCTCTCTTCCAAAACCTCGCTTCCCATTTCAGAACCAGTAGCCATTGCCAGTGGACTTTTCATCATGCCCCCACCACGCCTTAAAAACCAGTACTATCTTGTGAGGTCTGGAGAATCAGAGTTTGAGAGCATGGGAGTGATAAACACGAACCCTGTAGCTAAGACTTCTATGGATAATGGTTTATCTGATAGAGGGAAGAAACAGAGTATTAGAGCTGCTTTTGATTTGAAAGAAATGGGTGCTTGTGATAATAATTGTTGGATTTGGCCTGCTATTACTCAGAGAGCTTATCAAACTGCTGAGATTATTGCTTCTGTTAATTCTATTACCAGAAGGTTCTTATTTTGCTTTTGTAGTTATTCTTGTTAACGTTGATGATGTGTTTTTTGGTTTTAATTTTGGGATTTTGAATTTCTTTGATTTCAGTTATATTGTTCCAGAATACAGCTTTCTTGATGCACGGGGATTAGGTGCTTACGAAGGAAAAACATTAGAATATGTTTCAAAAGTAAGATTTTCACTCCATGGACTCTTTTATTTACTTTAGCTATGTTATATGTTGCCTTCTAGTTGGAAAATTGTCTCACGCAGACTATAGTATAGTAGGTTGATTCTTGCAAATTATTTGAAACTCTAATAATAATTGTTGTCAGTCCTCCTCCTAACAAGAATCTCATGTATTACTCGTCCTGGTTACTAAGAAGGTGATTCAGTTGGTGTTGGTTTTACAAAAAAGAATTTTAATATCTCGAGTTGAAACTCAACTCAAGTTTATATCCTGTTTTCTTTTGTTTGTGTCGAATCAACATTGATCAGATCACTATCTTATTCGTAAGAAACTAAGGACACGAGAACCTTGAACTTCTACTTAAAAATGGCAATGTCGATTTGTCAAAATTTTAAGCGATTTTCAAGTATCAATGGAATATAGATCGCATGCCTGTAACAATTTCACAGTCTAACTTATATATGTTTTTCATTACAAATACAGTTACAATTTCACTTATTGTTGTGGAGCTAAGTAGAATTTTTGCAATGAGATTAAAAATGTGTGTAATGGCGGGAGTGTTTGAAATGGTGGTACAGATATATGCATCAGATGGTATATCTACAAAAATAAAACCTCCTCCCATTGATGACGGAACTCCAAATGAGAGTGTTGCAGATGTTTTTGTTCGTGTGACTCAACTCATGTCAATCCTTGAAACTCAGTATGCTGGTGACACAGTCGTTATAGTCTCGCCAGATTCCGATAACTTGTCAATCCTTCAGGCTGGTTTGGTAGGACTAGACTTGCGAAGGTAACTAACCGACTAACTAGATACTCCAACCTCAACCAACCAAAACCCCTGCAATTATATATACGTGTATGATTTTAATTCTGCATCACATTCATTTTTGTTTCTTAATTTACTCGTGTCTCAAATTTCAGGCACAGGGAGTTGTCTTTTGCACCCGGTGAAGTTCGCTATGTTGATACCAATGACATTCCTACTTACAAGATGCCTCCATCTGCTGTATATAAATGCACCAAGCTACCAAATTGTAATTAGCTCTTTTATTTCCTTCACCTTATTATACCAGATAAATGGACATGTATAGCTCAAGTTGTGTACATCTGTGTTTGATAACATCTTATTGTAATACTTTCCTGACAGAAAAATAAAATTGTTATTATGTTGATTAAAATTACTAAAGATAATTGGAAAAATGAGAGTTCATCAATATGAGTAAAATCTTTAATATTATGTTTAGATTCATGAAAATGCATGGAATAGAGGTGACCGAAATGATATTGAGGAGAAACAAATATAGTAGCAGGAGGTATCAATCAAGATATAGCAGGATTTTTGTATATCAGTAGCAGCGATTTTCTGTTATTGGCAATGAAGATGTGTGGTGCTAGTTTTGTATTGAAGGATATTGCCAAGGCAAATAAGCAAAGCATGATTTGGTGGCCATAAGCGTTGTGGGGGAGATTACTTGTCTTTCAGTTTGGTGTGTGTAGTGTGTAGTGGCAGTCCATCGATAATGGGTGTGTTTTTATGCTGAGATACAATTTTGGTTTACCTTAAATTCATCATTTGCTTGTTGTGGTACGTTTTTTAATGGTACTCCCTCCGTTTTTAAATGTAAGCAAAATTGATTTTTTTTGTTCATTTAATTAATAATGCATGTGGTCTATAATATGAACCACATACATCATTAATTAATTGAATGAACCTAAAAAGTCAATTTTACTTATACTTTGATACAGAGGGAGTAACAATGTCTTTTGGAATCATTTACGCGATGTAGCTCAAACTTAGAACCCTCTCTTATTAGATTAGTTGGAGAAACCATGTAAGTTGCACTTATTTTTTTGGTCAAATGGAAGTTGCTATTGATCGCTGTGATTAAAATTTAATAACTCGCCTAATGAATTGTAAACGAAATTATTGCCATTCTTCACCAAAATTTATCATCCCCTCTAACTAATATTGTAAGGTTTAGTAAAAAAAATATTAAGTTTACTGCATTTTATTTGAGAAAAATATTTAAAAAGGAAGGTTAGAACATCCACAATAACAATAAACTAACAAGGATCTTCGAGTGGATCACACTTGTACATGTAATTTATTTATAACTTTTAAATAAAAGTACCTGTTAAGTACTTAATAATTTCAATAATATTAAATTACATTGTAAAACTATAACCTAAATAGGTAATACAACAAAATTTTTAAAATGAAAAAAGAAGAAGAAGCTAAAGCAATAAAAAATAGAGATAAAGTGATTTATTATTAGGTGAGATTTGGTGGGGAAATGAAATGTAATGGTGGAAATAGTGGAGCATATAGAAATTGAAATCTCTCAAAATCGATACCAAAAGTAGACAAAAGGTAAAACGTAAAAGTATCCTCAATGCACAGAGTGAAGGGAGTAAATGCGAGTGTGGAACACGCAAAGCAGTAAAATAGAAGTCAATGATCTAAATCTGTGATTGGCTTGACGGTGCGGCGCGTGTTTTGTTACTTCATCCTCTCTCTCTCTCTCATACACACACTTGTGCTGTGTGTTGTGTCACTCTTGTTCGCTTTTTCTATTACCGTGTTCCTGCTTTATTCATCATCCTCTTCCTTTACTTCACTTCTTTTTTTCTCCTCTATTTTCTTACCAAACATTTATACTCCGATTTACCGAATGCATTTTCTTCTTCACCGCGATCAAATCATTTCGATAAGACTCCTTATTTTCCTCTAGGGTTTCCCTCAATTCAATTTCCATGGCTATCAGAGGCGTCGATTTCAAGTGGTTAGTCTTCTCTCTCCCTCTCTCTCTCTGATTCCAATAATACTATTTCCTCTCTTATCCCAATTTTGATTCAATGCAACTTTCTCCTTCCAGGTACGATGGATTTTTCCTCTCCATGCTCGCCACCAGCGTGTATCCTTTTTCAATTCGCCTTCTCTATATGCATTTTTCCCCCTAATTTTTCCATCATTTCGCATTTTTTACTGCCATATAGAATGCTTGTTTTTTTGACTTTGAATTTAGAGTTATTGTTGCAATCAATTGGAAGCGCTATCATTCTTGTACATACCCATTGCATATATGGATTGTGGTGGGTTTCCTTTTTAAGATCATTGCGTTTTTAGCTCCTTTGTTAAGATTATATCGTTAGTCATCCATTTTTTTTTCCACTTTTCTTCAGGTGGACTACACTGCTGTGTTCGTTTTCCGGCTCTTGATGTTTGTCGATAACGGCTTTGCCGCCGGAATGGGCTTGTAAGGCCTTACATCCCATTAACTTCGATGTTCTTGTTGGTTATTTCATCGTTTTCTCTATTTTATACTGTTTGCATGCATTAGTGTGGTGTTTCAGTGTTTTGAAGTGTTTCTTTTAAGGGTTCAAAGACTTTTACCCCCTGCCATATGGGTGCATTTTTGTTTGCCCCCTAGATAAAAAAAAACTTGGAGATTCCCCCTTGTCATTAGAAGACTCTCTTAGAAGATTATCTGGTTTGAACCCTAATGGCATATTACTGGACAAATATGATGATGTGGCATGATGATTGTGTAATTAATTTTCTTTTTTAATATTTTCGTTTAATCCATTTAATTGAAGATAAGACATATTTGAATGTACAATAACCTGCACTCTATAACCAAGGTTCCCGGACTCTACCTACAATGATCACAAGTTCATATAAAATATTGACATCATTGATGGTATCAATCTGTATGCCATTAGTTTACCTGTGTTGACATAGTATTAGATGATAATTTTAGCATGAGCGGAGCATGATGAGGCCATTTAGTCATTTGCCTCAAAAAGATTAAAATTTAAAATAGCAAGGAAGGGAAGAGACGTACACGTAAATGGGAGATAAATGGACTATGGTCAATCTGGCCTATGATTTTATAAAAAATAATTTTCATTTATGAATTCTGGAAGTTGAGTTTTATATGGTTCGCATGATTTCTCTTGCCTGTTCAGCATTCACGTGGAAAAGCATTTGTGGTCGTTTTGTTTTCATAGATGACTTTGATTTCATGGTAGTAAGCTCAACTAAATTTGTTATGATTTTTTTGTGTTGCATCAAACAAACCAAGTCAAATGATGTTTTAATTTCTCAAACCCCGGTACTAATTCATCTGTGCGTTATTCCTCCTTCGCTTCTAGGGATTTTGGGTGGCAGCAGAGATATGCTCGTTTCTGTGGTAGAGTGGTCGTCCTTTCAATCCTTGGATTGCTTCTTTATCCATTTCTTTGGGCTTGGACTATAATTGGTACCATGTGGTTCAGCAGTGCCAAGAGCTGTGTATGTTTATCATTTAAATTAAATTTAAATTTAAATTCAATCTTAGTTCTACTCTTGTCAACAAGATTATGCCGCATAATGCAAATAATCATCTGCAGTTACCTGAAGAGGGGCAGAAATGGGGATTCCTAATCTGGTTACTTTTTAGCTACTGTGGACTTCTTTGCATTGCTTGCATGTCAGTAGGGAAGGTTAGTGGCGGCGCTCTATTAACCATTATATGTTTCTTTGTCTTGTTACCATGTAACAATCTCTTTTTACTCCATTTGCCGTGGTGATCTTGTTCTGAACAATCGTAAACATAGAATATCTGCAAAATAATATTCACCATCATTATTTGATATCTAGGTTGTTGCAGTAATAATTTTGGCTTGTTTAACCCCTTGCAGTGGTTGACTCGACGACAAGCACACTTAGTGCGTGCCCAACAGGGTATCCCTCTGTCTGAATATGGGGTAAGATTTGCCTTCATTGCAACATAATTAGCTGTTTTAGTTACATATCTTGTGAAAACTGTATCTTTTTATAGCAGGTATATCTAAATAATGTCCTTAATAACATGGATTTTCTCCCCAGAATTGTCCCCCTATAAAGAAAAGGGCAGGGAGTAGCACAGTATTTTAAGTTCTATCTTGAATCTGTACTGGTGCAGTACTGCAGTCAATCATTATTCATTTGTTAACATTTGGAATAAACTTGTAATCTGACGACATGGTATTGAAGCTTGCTTATCAGCTGGTGCCATGCTATCTGATAAGGGATAATACACTATTAGGGTGTGTTTGGATGGAGGGATTATGAGGGGAGGGCTTATTTTTCTTTTTTAAATTATGAACATTATAAAATGATTTTTAGAAAATTGAATTATCAACATGATAAATGATCATATAATACTTCAAAAACACTTAATTTATTTTAAAAAAACATTTTACATTGTTCATAATTTAAAAAATAAAAGTGAGCCCTCCCTTCCTCTCCTAGACCCTTAGAGTATGGGTCTATGTTGCTTTTTTACATATTAGTCTTGTTTTTATTTTGTTAACCATGACATAGTTTCGATTTTATGAAGTTAAACTGATCTAGCAATTGTGTACCCTGTTAACTGTCATGTTGGACATTGCTTGGTAATGTGATAGATTATTATGTTTTATACAAAATTTTCGTGATTATATAATGATATTTATTTACTTTCACCATCAGTTTTATGGTTGGTTTTTATCTTAGTTCTTGCATAACAAGGTTCTAAGGCACATTGTTACTGGGACACGGTCCCATGTATGTCATGTGGGGTTGTATGTTTCTTCATGCCTTCCCTCAAGCTTTATTTGTGATCATATTCTTCGCATTCCGAATGTATATTCATTTCTGTTTGATTATCCACACTACAACTATTAGATGGTAACAGTTGCTATTTTTCGTTTTGTTAGATTTTGGTCGATATGATTCGCGTGCCTGATTGGGCATTTGAAGCTGCAGGTCAAGAAACAAGGGGCATGGGCCAAGATACTGCTTCATATCATCCAGGACTTTACCTAACACCAGCTCAGGTAGTTTTAGTTGATGTTTGCAGACTTGTTGATTTCATATTAGAACTCATGCAAAGCAGTAGATATTGCTTTTCTTTGAAAAGTAGAGTGAACTGTATTGTCATGTCGATTAATTAGTTGCGAAATATTTTGCCTTAATTCTGCTATTGTTCATATGGTTCTTGTGTGTTTTCAGACAATATGTTTGCTATTGTTATGTCATATATTTATCTCGATCAAATTCCTTTTGTATATTTATATTCCTTTTGGATGCAGAGAGAAGCAGTCGAAGCTTTAATTCAGGAACTCCCAAAGTTCAGGTTGAAGGCCGTTCCTACTGATTGCAGTGAATGCCCCATCTGTTTAGAAGAGTTCCGTGTTGGGAATGAGGTATACTTTTCTAAATCCAATTAAAGGTCTAGAGCAAGTCATACTATGTGCTGTTTGCCATCTGATACTGAATAATTCTCTCCATTAACCTTAAGAACTCTTTACGCTAAGATGTAACGTGTATCTTCAAGTGATTTAAAAATAGTCCCACTGTAATGCAGGTTCGTGGGCTGCCTTGTGCACACAATTTTCATGTTGAATGCATTGACGAGTGGCTTAGGCTGAATGTGAAGTGTCCTAGGTGCCGTTGCTCAGTGTTCCCAAATCTTGATCTTAGTGCCCTGTCCAATCTCCGTCCTGATTCTGAACGGTCTTCTGACAGTGTTGTGACAACAACTAGATACGTGAGAGGCCAACCTTCTAGTCAAAGTTACCTTTTAAGGTTACAGGGGCTTCTCCGCCCTGTACGTACTGAAATTGCAGGGCCAGTTGGTGACACAGATAATGCTTTGCAAAATGCTGAGAACGGTGTTGCACCTGTTTTGACACAAAATGCACCAAACAGAGTCCAGGTCTCGTCGGTGGAATGCATGCCTGTCAGTCTTTCTTCTGCACAAAGGTAGATTAAGTAGTTTTAGACCTTTGACTAGAAGAGGTTAAAGAATGCATATCCACATCTGGGCTGTAAAAAAATGGTTCACATTCTAACATGAAATTTTTACATTGATCCATGAAGAAATGGGTCAGTTTCTTTGTCTGGGGCATCTTCGAATGGCGTAGTAGGACTTGGAAAATCAAGGTATACCTTTTTGCTTTACTAACCTAGATCAGAACTGCAGATCTGTAGTTGATTTTTTTCTTTTTCTTTTTTCCTTCTAGCTTTTTATGTTTTGATTTAGTGTAAAAAGAGTTCAAAATTCTAATCATATGGAGGATGTGCTACTTTACCTGTTCCATTTTGTTGGGCGTTACTAATACTTTTACTAGGAGTCTAGGAGAATAGGCGCAGTTGACTTTGACCAATGAACATCACACTTCAAATAAATTTTACAAAAAAAATCATCAGTTGAAGTAAAAATCCAGACACTATTTTATGTGCAAATATGACGAGTTACAATAAACGTAACTGCAATTTTTTGTTTTTTAAAATAGTGTCTGGATCTATATTTTTGGCAAATTCTACCGTACACCCAACATATCTGAGTGTACCGATACATCAAACTTTAAAATTTACAGTTAAATGAGTTGTTTTTTTGAAGAAAAATATTATTTTTTTATCATTTATGATTATAATGATTAAATCTTATTAGCAAAAACGTCAACGAAATAAAATTGAATTTTTTCCGCATATAATAGAGAACTTTGATTATTTTATACGATAATATGTTAAAATTTTATTATGACTCTTATAAACAATGAATAATGTGTTTTTCTTATGAAATGATGTTTTCTAAAATATAAATGCCGACAAATGACTATTTATTTCATAAAATTGATCGTTAATTTATAGATTTAGGAAGTAAGAGTACCGGTACACCATAATTTACAAGTGTACCGTAGAAGTTCTTATTATTATTTTTTTTTTACTAATTTCATGCATTTTCGCTTATGCAACAGGTGTTGATTTTGCAATCCTGTACATGTTATTGTACGCATTTTCGCTTACATATGTAATAAAACAATGATTTTTCTTCTTATACATGCAAATCAAATTGAGTGTAGTTTTTTATTTTTCTTTCTAAATGAGCTTGCAGGTGAGAGTATATCTCTAATATGTATTCTTCAAATTTCTTATAACATTGAACATGATTGCATACACACATTTCCTTTTTATTTCTAAATGTATTCTTAAAATTTCTTATAACGTCAAACATTATAGCTTACACAAATTTTCTTTATATTTCCAAATTCGGACATGATTTTATCAATAAGATTTTTTTCCCCTAAAAAAACATTATAAATTAAATAATCGATCAATTTCGTTTCAGAGAAAGGTTGAATAATACACCTTCTAACCCTAAGTTTTAAAAGAAATAAATTTGGACGTACCAACTTAGTTTTTAAACGACCACATAATCATCTTTTAATCGAGTTTGATGAAAAGAATGTAATTGTGCAAATATTTTATGATTTAATTAAAGGACAAACCAATTTTGTTAATAAAAAACTTAAAAATACAATTTTGTTACAAAAATCTAATTTAAAGAATCTTGACATATATTGACCTAGGGTAGTGCTAACAATACTCTCTTTTGAACACTCTCTCTTACTTACTCTCTTATTGGTTTAAATCACTTTGATTCTGCATATTGAAAATAGATCCACATAAAATGGTGGGACATACATTGATTCTATTCAATAAAAGAGTGAATGCTAGAGAGAATGTTAAAAATTGAGTGATGCTAACATTTCTCGTTTGACCTATTTAATAGTAAAATAGTTAGGTGTATTTAAAGCTAAGAAAATAAAATCGTTTCAGAGAAAGGTTGAATAATACACCTTCTAACCCTAAGTTTTAAAAGAAATAAATTTGGACGTACCAACTTAGTTTTTAAACGACCACATAATCATCTTTTAATCGAGTTTGATGAAAAGAATGTAATTGTGCAAATATTTTATGATTTAATTAAAGGACAAACCAATTTTGTTAATAAAAAACTTAAAAATACAATTTTGTTACAAAAATCTAATTTAAAGAATCTTGACATATATTGACCTAGGGTAGTGCTAACAATACTCTCTTTTGAACACTCTCTCTTACTTACTCTCTTATTGGTTTAAATCACTTTGATTCTACATATTGAAAATAGATCCCACATAAAATGGTGGGACATACATTGATTCTATTCAATAAAAGAGTGAATGCTAGAGAGAATGTTAAAAATTGAGTGATGCTAACATTTCTCGTTTGACCTATTTAATAGTAAAATAGTTAGGTGTATTTAAAGCTAAGAAAATGAAATCGTTTCAGAGAAAGGTTGAATAATACACCTTCTAACCCTAAGTTTTAAAAGAAATAAATTTGGACGTACCAACTTAGTTTTTAAACGACCACATAATCATCTTTTAATCGAGTTTGATGAAAAGAATGTAATCGTGCAAATATTTTATGATTTAATTAAAGGACAAACCAATTTTGTTAATAAAAAACTTAAAAATACAATTTTGTTACAAAAATCTAATTTAAAGAATCTTGACATATATTGACCTAGGGTAGTGCTAACAATACTCTCTTTTGAACACTCTCTCTTACTTACTCTCTTATTGGTTTAAATCACTTTGATTCTGCATATTGAAAATAGATCCACATAAAATGGTGGAACATACATTGATTCTATTCAATAAAAGAGTGAATGCTAGAGAGAATGTTAAAAACTGAGTGTTGCTAACATTTCTCGTTTGACCTATTTAATAGTAAAATAGTTAGGTGTATTTAAAGCTAAGAAAATGAAAACTCTTCGTGAAAACTTTAAAGAATTTAAAAAATTGATAAAAAGAATTTATAATAATTTTAAGTGTCATGTTAATAAGTAAGTGTTTCTCGGACACTCTTTAAGCATTATAAAATGACTGGTGCTAGTCACACTCCAAAAAAAACTAGTTACCCCCAAATTTATTTAAAATTTTACAATAATACCAAAATTGCCCTTTTCATGTAAAATTTTAAAAACCCATCTTTTATGATCATTCTGAACCCTTACCCCCTTTCATCCACAAATCACGCAACCAATATCTGAATCAACATCTTTGTTATTGATCTGTACTATATTCATAAAGGTTAGTGAATTTCATGAATTTCATTTTCAATGAGTTTCTATTTGTTTATTGTTTGTTTTGGTATGAAATATGTTCAATTTAGGTTAGTGTAAATTAAGTTTACTTGTGTTCAATTTAGGTTAATGTAAATTTAGTTTACTTATGTCAATGTAAATTAAGTTTACTTATGTCAATGTAAATTAAGTTTACTTATTATGTTCAATCTAGGTTAATGTAAATTTAGTTTACTTTACGTTCAATCTAGGTTAGTGTAAATTCAGGTTTACATGTATATAAGAGGTTAGTGTAAACTCAGTTTACTCAATCTAGGTTAATGCAAATTAAGTTTACTTATTCAATCTAGGTTAATGTAAATTCAGTTTACTTATTCAATTTAGGTTAATGTAAATTTAGTTTACTTATGTTCAATGTAAATTAAGTTTACTTATGTTCAATTTAGGTTAATGTAAATTTAGTTTACTTATGTTCAACTTAGGGGTATATTAGTCATTCTGGGGTGTAACTTGTTTTTTTTGGGGTGTGACTAGCACCAGTCTTATAAAATAAACAATTATTTTTTAATTATTTTTTAAAACAGTCAAATATTTTGATTTTCAATGCTTTTATATAAATACTTATCACTAGTCTTTCAAGAGTGTCCTCCTTAACATTTTCCTAATTTTAAAAGAATAAATTATATAATCAGTCCCTTAACTAATATGAGGTTTCATATTGATCTCATGATTAATTTTTGTTTTATTTTGGTTCTTTAACTCACCCTGTCATCCAAATAAATCCTTTCTTTTAACTTTTTTTGAGGGAAATGATTTATTTGAGGGACAAAGGTGAGTTAAGGGATCAAAATGAAACAAAAATTAATTATGGGAATTGTTATGTAATTAAGCGCATTTTAAAATTAAAAGGACAAAAATTAATTCGAAGGAGAAGCAACGCTCTACAGTTTCTTTCGTCATCTCTTCTTACTTATTTATTTCCTCTCCATCATTACTCACTCAGATGTAAGTACAACTGAAGTTTTCTTTCATTCCAGATCGTACCATATTCGTAATATTAGCAACTAGATGATGACGGTGGCACATGGCGTCTCTTTCACTGCTCCCAAACTCAGATGTTTTGAGGCCCACTCAACCACAAACCCAAACAAACAAAGTTACAAAGTACTAGCATTTACTTTCATTCGAAGTACAAAAAGAAACAACACCACCCTTAGTTGCCGTTGCACTTCTCCCATGTTCAAAATGCAGAGACCCCGCGTCTTTCTTTTCAGGTTGGTCCCACCCTCCATATTTTAATGCATGTCATACATGACCGTGAATTCTCATAATCACAGTGGCTCAACCTGATTGTGACTAATACACACACATGCACACACACTCTATAATCCAATTTCATTATGTGTGTCAGCTTCATCTCCAACTCGCAATTGATAAAGAAGAATACCAAGAAGCTGCAAGGTTGAAAAAGGCCGTTGATGAGAAGCTATCTTTGATGATGCCGTTGCTCAAATTTGTCGGACTTGAAGGTCGCATCACATTCATATTAACTTCGTATATAATAATAAGGGAATGTTAGCTAGTGCCCCGACACTCTTTAAGCACCTTAAATGGTAATCGTTGATTTTTTGAAGGAATAATCGTTAAATTTAGGATCCTTAAAGAGTGTCCGGGACACTTGTTAACAAGACCCTAATTATAATAGTAATATCTTAGTTTCTTTCCTTTGCATTGTTGTATAAAATCATAGATGACGAACGCTACTATGATGCTTCCGTATTATCATGTAGACAAACGGGAAGGACAATTGCTCTTCTGACATTCAATGTGTCTTAGAAACACAAGTAAATGACCAAAAAACCAAACGGCAGTTAATTACCACTAAGGGTATTTTAGTATTTTACTTGTGTTTTTAGGAAGTATTGAAAGTCAAAAATCAATTGTCAACAGGAAGTGGCCTCAAAAGTTTTTTCTTTTATCCAAAAATAACTAAATTGCTTCTGTTGAAAGATACATTTTGTTTCCGTTTGAATTGATTTATTTGAGTTGTCGAGATAACTAGGGATGGACATATTCGGTTCACTATGAAAACTGAACCGAACCGAATTAAACTACTTGTTAAATTTAAAATAACTGAACTTAATCGAACTGTTTGCATTTCGAACTGAACAGAACTGTTCCAAACCGAAACGAACTGTTTCGAACCGAACCGAATTGTTGTTATTGGTACCGTTGAAAAAAATATAAAAAAACCAAACGAAATCAAATTTTAGTTTAGTTACCGAACTGTTTCAAATTGAACCGAACTGTTTTGAACCGAATCGAACTGTTTCAGTTTCAGAATTGTTAGTAATGATTCAATTTTTTTTGGTTTGGTTCGGTTTTTTGGTTTTTTCGCCCACCCCTAGAGATAACTATTTGTGAGAGCTTATGACATTTTTATCAGCTATTTCTATAAATTGTCTGTGATAACTTATAAAAACTTTTGAAAATGATGTATAGCTTATATGAAAACAGGATAATTTACTTGCTCCGTCAGGAACTAATTAGCAAAAATGAGTCAAACAAAGTTGACCCATTTTTACTACTAATATATGATAAGTGTTTATGATGTAAGCGTTTAATTAAGCTGCATGTCCAAACATAGCTAAAATGTTCTAGGCTTATTGGTCTTACAAGTATGCTAAGACAAACAAAAACACACTCATCTGTTTCCTCAAAATTTCCCAATTACCTCATCCAAACACACTCTACTAAATGTATGGGAGACTCCACATCATGATTTATGTCAACCAATGAAATAAAAAGTGATAAACAATGTTTGTTAGAGAGTAAGTTGGCAGTGCACTCATCTTAATCTTAATAGATGTAATTAGTTGGCGTGGGCATGGCCATGTAGTAGTGCTCTTGTACTTGACCTAATGAGAATCATTATTATAAAAATTAGGTGCAGCAGATTAATGTTCTGTAAACCATCAATCTAAATTCAGTATTACTACTAGCGCTTAAATATTGATTATGGTACTAGTAGCACCAACTTTGTTTTTGAAGGACACTTGTTGATGTTAGCCATTTTGATCCTGGGTTGGCTACTCAAAAGATTCAGATGACCCCTTCAGTAGAATTATTCATATAAGTCCTGGCATTGATAGATTTGTTGCCAAGAGTTACACCCCAAGGTATATCTTTCTACTTTGTCCTCTGGTAATCTAATAGAGGACTACAGCTAATTTCTGTTTGTTACAGACAGTTGCTCAAAGTATTACCTGGTACTCCAGTATTTGAAATTTATGTGGTAAAAAATGCTGATTATACATATCAAATGCAGGTAATAATATAATTTTCCCACTAAACGATGCTTGTTCATTTTGACTTGCTGCTTCTGTGAATTATTTTTACTATCAGTACTATTATTTGTGCTATGCTCATGACATCAAATATGACAGGTAGTACATTTGCTACGAGCCAAAAGAAATTCAATGAGCAGCCCTCCATCTAAGGTGGAGAATGAATCTTCAGTTGAGATTCAGGAGCATGAAGAGAAGGTTGAAAAAAATGACGAGGTGAAAAGTTCTATTGAGGAAGCAACTAAACAAGGCATTAAAAGTGTATTATATTTTCTTAAGGACAAAATTCCAGGATTGCAAATTACAACAATGAACATAAATGCTGAAGTGGAAGGTGCGGAAGAGGATGAATTTATTATTCCACCGATGCTCAAAGATAGTAATAAAACGACATCTAGTGAGAATATTGAAGTGAAGAGGAAGTTGATAATCTGGATGTACATAATGAGGGGATTCTAGAAGCAGATAATGATGCATCGGCAGAAGAAAAGGATTTGGGTAGGAATCATTTTGTTGGTGGAGTCGTCTCCAGTGAGAATGACACTCCTGTTCAGGATAGATTTATTCGCCTTCCAGCTGAAATACAAGATACCGAAAGAAATCATTTTGTTTTGCATTTTCCCGGGAGAAATGTAGATGGTGATACTAGAAAAAAATGAAGTCTACGAGGCAGCTCTCGAAGCACAAGGAATCTCACATCTTATGTCTTCTGAAGTTGTCAAGGCATTTTTGGATTCTAACAAACTCTCTAGAGGTTAGATCGAGATAAGGCATTTCAGCACCATTGAAAAATGCTTTTGTATTTAATCTGTTTTTCTGTTAAACTTTAGAAAATACCTTATATGATGATTTTATTAGTTTTTTTTCTTCTTCTCAGGGATGATGATTTTATTAGTGATCAATTCATGTTAACTCACAATATTTTTGAATGAATTACACTAGCTAGCCTCTCCTCTGATTTATGATACTCATACGAACACCCTTTCAAGTTTCGTCCATCTAACGATTTATTCCCTTGGAACCTTGAAAAGTTCGCTTCTTCCAGCTATTATGATTTTGTAGACAATGAACTCACCAATGCTTAACTTAATCAAGGTTTCAACATGTGCATGAGTAACCATGAGTGTCCTCCATTATTATGCTGCTCCTCGGAGAAATTTTGTTGTCTTATTTGACCTACTGAAACTACCATAGTGAGCCATAGTTTCCAAGTATAGTCTAATTTATTTCTATGCCATGGGATGCAACATCAATGATTGTGACACCGCCAAATAAACATTTGTTACATTTTGTTCGATAGTCTTACTTTTGCCAACATGCAAGTGCTTGCAATTATATTTCTCCTAGCTTTTCAATCTTATCATGAATTCAAAATTCTTCTTCTGTTCTTTTTGTCCATACTTTTTTCTATCATCTTGATTCTTTTTTATACCCACTTCAGTGACTGTTGAAGCTGTGTTGTGTTACATTCTTTCCTCTGCAAAGACAATAAGTAATAGTAAAAGTTATATGCTTCTTATGCTCCAAGAGTAACGAATAAAGAATATATATTGATAATGCCAACAAAAAAAGAATATTTATATTATATTGGAGGTTGATTCCTATATAAACTTATCTCTGCTTTTGGTAGTGGAGAGACATAAAAGGGTGTCTTAGGTAGGAAGAGAGAGCTTCATCCTTTTGAAGGTTACTTCCCATAGTTGATTTGTGTTATTGAATGTCATTGTAACGCGTAGGGGGAACCTTTGAAATTGACGTTTTGGTTGAAGTCTGATGGAATTTTAGCCTTTATTACACTAAAGTTTGCCTACACATGAAAGAAATCTGATTACTTTTCTCCATTGTAAAAGTTTTTGGACCCACTTGGTATATATTCCCAAAATTATTTCCCATTTTTAATTCTTTTTTTATCTTCAGACTCTCAAAGAAAAGTATCTCATAATTTAGAGTTTGATCGAAAGATAATTAAAATATAATCATTGATTGTTTCAAGCTCATATACTCTCGATAGACTTCAACTGAAGTTTATTAAAATACTTGAGCTCAACCATTTAGTTCTCTTGTCAATGATTCAACTAACAAATCGTTGCAGTGAGCCAGAGGACAAACCACATATAAAGCTGTCATTATTCATTCCCTATTATTATTATTAAGTATTGTTAAAGATCATTTTCAAGGACTTAAAATTGGGGGAATATGGAAAAAGAAAGGCTAGTTTGATTTTCAACTTTTTGTGGTTTATTTATCTACCTGACAAAATTTAGTTACCTTATATAAAACAAATTTTCTTGCAGTTCCTTTATATTTTTAGGATAAATACTGCTACTGCTATTTAATTGCCATATGGTTGTTTTTATACTTTGTTGCTAAAAAAAAAGTAAAAGAGAAATGGGAAGGAAGGTACTCTCAAGGAATGCCAATATATATGTCTAGAGTTGTGTGAAGGAGCTGAGTGAGATTATTCTTAAACAAAATAAACTGCCCGATCTCATTTGAGTGCTACTTATGGATTCTGTGAGTGATAGATATAATGCAAACAACTTGTTGTAAACCTACTTACAAGTTATGTGACAAAAAAGATAATAATTTTTTTTTTACTTTATTCAATTGCTAAATCAAACAAGTTAGGACAAAATATTTCTCTTGTTATATGTGGAAATATCTACTTGATAGAGATTAATCTTTCAAATTATGAATGACGAATATCTTTCAATGAATGTTCTTCTACAAATATTAGTAATTTACAAAAGACAAACATATATTCCAACAAATCACATATCCACTTAATTCATCAATTTTTGCACATTCTTCCCACGAAATAGCACAAATCAATATAATAACCATATGCTCAATTATATATCAATATGTCTTTTTAAGTATCTATCAATGCGTTACATATTAGATATGAAGTTTTTTTATTGAGTTTTTTTTAATCGAATATTATTTATGTGCATTTTCAAAACTAAATTTAAACTCATAACCTCTAATTAAACCTAAAGAGATATCTATCCATTATTATTGAGACTATTTAAAAACTATTAAGACTATTTTTTTTTTAAAAAGTACACTAATTATAATGAAACATCTTTAACAAAAAGAAACTAATTTAATTCTATTTTTCCAGTGTCAAGCAGAGTCAAACTTTTTCTCATTGCACTCCAAGGATCAAAAAGTCATCACACAAAATCTGTCTGTTGTTATACGTGGCAACATCTAATTGGTCAATCCTTCTCAGAAATCACAAGAATGAGAATCTTAAAACAGAAGAATCAAAAACCGACCCACATGTCATCATGGTCCTACACTGAAAACCACGAAGACAAAAGACCCTATACTCTGTACTCTTCTATTCTAGTTCAGTTTCGTTTTCACTTTTCCACCATTCTTCTTTATTCCTCTTTTTTCATTTCCTTTAAAATTCGCCAAATCCAAATCATAACCACTTCTTCCACAAACGCGCTTCTCTCAATAAGCCACCATGAAGAACGCTTCGACGAGGAACTCTGATTCCTCGTCTCACTTCGACTCCCCTCACTCTCCTCTCCGATTTAAATCCTCTCCACTATCCGACGGCGGCGATCCTTTCCACTCCACCGAAAACTCGCCGGAAAATTCCCACCGAGACAACTCCAGAGCTATCGTAATCATCGAGCCTTCAATACAGCACTCTCAAGTCTCCGCTTCCGTACCAGACTCCGAGCACCGGAACCATCCGGTAAATGAGCAACCGGCGGTGGTGGTTAACAGAGCCATGAGGAATGATCCTCCTCCTACCACAACGAATCTAGGTCCCAACGTCACAAGAGGAGGCCGTGAAGATGGCGGCGGTAGGAGTAGACAGAGGACAACGACGCCGGCGGTGCCGGCATGGTCGAAAAGTGATGTGATGACAGGGAAGGTTGCGTTAGGATTCCGAATAAGCGAAGTGGTGCTATGTCTGATTTCGTTTTCGGTTATGGCCGCCGATAAGACTCAAGGTTGGAGTGGCGACTCCTTTGATCGTTACAAAGAATACAGGTTTTTTTTCTTTTTCTTCCTATATTGAATTTCATATATTAATTTTCCATATTCTGTTATATATTGAATGCTGCATTATTTGATAATAATCATTCAATCGCAATTTGAAACAAAGAAATTAGTTACTAAATTTGCATTTTTTTTCACTGAAATATTGCTGTTGACTATGTGTTAAATTGACTTTATTGTGATTAATTTGGTGTAGTAAAATTAATTAATGGCGTTTTTATTATGGGGTTGTAGGTATTGTTTGTCTATGACAGTAATCGGTTTTGTATATGCGGGGTTTCAAGCATGTGAACTTGGCTATCAACTTATAACAGGAAAACACATAGTCAATCACCACCTGCGTTTTCATTTTGATTTCCTTATGGATCAGGCAAGTCAGTTTTTTGTTTATTGATAATATAATCCAATTCAGTATTCACTTTCTTAACTAACTGATTCTTCTACATTAATGTACTTAGGCTTGTTAAATAAGCAACTTAATTATGTGTTTATGCATAAGTTATTTTTATAACATAGTATAAAATGAAAAATGATACATGAACACCCTTTTATTCCTGCACCTCATTGTACACCCCATGTATTAGGGATATTTTGGTAAGTTCATCTCACAACCACACTTTATCTTCTATTTGTGCGGGATCCAATATGCCACGTGTCAGAATTTTGTATGGGTATAAAGGGTGTATTGCCAAATAGGGTGGTACATGTATCATCACTCGTATAAAATAAATCAAATTTTTTCTGTTCATATGTTATGCGGAAAATCTTATGGAAACGCTATTATAAATCAATTTTTAGATTCAATAAGGTTGAAAACGGCTTGTATACATATCATAAATCATTAAATTATTTCGTAAGTTCTCACAGGTGTCTATTTTAGTAAATAAACTCAAATAAGTCTATCCAAAAAGATCTTTCCGTGTATTTTTTTTAACATGACATTTTATTTTTGTAGACAGGTTTTGGCATATCTTTTGATATCATCAGCATCATCAGCAGCCACTAGGGTTGATGATTGGCAATCAAATTGGGGAAAAGATGAATTCACAGAAATGGCTAGTGCTTCTATTGCATTGGCCTTTCTTGCTTTCATCGCCTTTGCTATTAGCTCACTTATCTCCGGTTACAACCTATGTAATCGTTACCCCTAGTAATACTTTAACCTTATACTACTATTTATCGATTTATACTTTTTTCTTTCTTACTACCATGGAGAAATGTATTCAAAATAACTTCGAGTCTCGTGAATTTTAACTGTATAGACAGACTTTTGTACACTTATACTTGCATGATATTGGAGGATGAGGATGATAATTTTATTTTTAGAATACAATTATTTATTTATTTATTTATTTGAACTTTATTTGTTTAAATATTGTCTTACACATCACATGTTCTGTTCCACCATAAGATGAACTTGATCTTGATTTTGAATTTTTTCTTCCTTTGATAACTAATTTCTTGAAGGAAACCAATCATAGTCATTTACAATTTTCATTATAGAATTTATGAGATACATCCAAAAGTTTTTAAAACTTTAAAACAGATAAAACGACCAAGACACAAACAGAAAAGGATCATGGAAGATTGACAGAACTTCTACCTTTAGGTGTTGTTCTTAACATCTCTCCTCTTTTGAGTAATAAATCACTTAAACATACAGGTCATTGAAACCGGACATGTTTCTAGTTATTGTTTGATAAATCATATGTTAGATTATTTTCTTACAAGATAATTTTTAACATCCAAAATGAAATTTGAATATTTTGCCAAATTCTAGGAACTCAGCTCAATACTCTTTCATTATTATTCTTCTTCTGAAGTATTGAAACTCAATATCGAGGTTCTGAATAGTAGATATTATTGAAAAATGATTCAACACGACTCAAAAGCTTTTTCAAAAGAGCCTAAATGATTGTTGTTAATAGTGTCAAAAGCTTCTTCGTTTGAATCAATTTTTCAAAATGCCGAAGTTGTAGCAATGCTTGTTAACTTTCCAAAGCATGGTCATATGCTTCGGTTCGATAAGACTCAACCACTTTATGGCTTTTTAGTGAAAAAGTATAAAAAACAAGTAAAATCTAAAAATTAACCAGGAAAATCACATAACCTCCATTCTGGCCAAATTTTTAGAAAATGCTAAAATCAACAATTAGTCGTCAAAGACATACAAAACCACGATGTAAACAATAATTGATAAATAAGTTATCCAAAAAATAAGATAAATGAGTTTTTCATATATGTTGTCGATGAGTTTGATCACACCTCCCCTGCTAACCGAGTCACATGAAGAAACTGCTAAGTTAGGTTGGCACTTCTCCAGCTGATCTTCATTTGATGATTTGTCATCCTAAATGCCAAAAACATTATCAATTATCACTCTGAAATCATTCAAATCAAAAGTTTACAAAGAGGTATAAAAAACGAAGCAAACAAATATTAACATAACATGAAATATTAAAAAATTGACAAGATGCATTCCACAATCAATAATTTTGTGATAAAAGTAGTTCGTTCTCATGAGCACATGATAAGTATTTGATGTTAAAGAGCATAAATCATATGGCATGAGCTGCATTGTAAGAATGAAACAAACACAAATAAATTGAAGGGAAACTCGTATAGTTCCTTTGGGATAAAGAATGGGTTCTGTAGAAACAAAACCAAATAAATGTGACTGTGTTCATTTCTTTAAGCAGCGTGCATCACTGCTTAGGGTTCACACGGGAATAACATATCTGAGACTTTTTTCATGGGGTTTATTCTTCAATTGATTGAAAGAAGTCTCAAATGTTATAGTTTTAGTTATAGTTATAGTAGAAATTTGATATAAATAAAAAATAAATCAAATGAAAAAGATTTGAAAAGCTTACAACAATGCTAGAATATTCGGTGGAGGAAGATTGTCATCATAAATAGAAAATGTATGGTTTTTTTTTTTAAATATTTTTAACAGGGTAATAATAGTGTTAAGTAGTAAGGGATGTGTTTATCTATTATTACTAGATATAAAGTTGTATTGTCATCTTACACTAATTTTGTTGTAAGTTAGGTTAGAGTAGTAAATAAAGTTGTTATAGCGAGAACTTCCTTATCCCATCTTAGACCCTCTTATTTTTTATGATGTACCCTCTTATTTGTACATATTAATTAATAATGAGATAATCTAATTTAGCCTTTGAAAAAAAGAGACTTTAGGGGAGATTAATGTCAGCTATAAAATTAATTAGGGTGTCCGTGTCAAGGTCATACACTCATACCATTTAGATTTATATAAGTGTAGATTATAATTGCTGTCAAATGTTGACTAAAAAAAGTATTTTCACTATTTCTAGCATATTTTAAAATTATAATACTAACCAATTATTTGGTTCTAATACAAGCTCAAAGTAAAAACATATAAAAAAATGGTTGAAAAAATTAGTAAATCTCAATAATATATAAGCATTAACTTAATAATAGTTGTTGTAGTGTCATCCACCACCGATATCATGCATAAGCATTTATCGATTTCAGTCTAATAAAATGTTTTCCAAATACACTCGAGACAATAGGCATATTTCAATAGTACCACTCAACCAGGAGACTCAAAATTAACTACAATGAAAGGGCCTAAACTATCCTTTTATTTTGAAATTGGATTACAAAGACGTGAACGTAAAACAAAATGCAACCACCTAAATCCATGAACAACTATAAAGAATAATGTATGTTAGATTGGATAAATTGTTCAACGAGATATTGAAAAAAAAAATTGTTTTTAGATAATTACAATAACAATGGATTTTTTTTTTTTTTAAATGAATACCTGTTTAAGTTTAAAAATCTGTTATGTCAACTTTCGTAGACGGCGAGTTTTGAAGTAAGAAGTCAACTATTCCATCTTGTATGGGAGTTGGTTTTAAACCCGTTTCAAATGCTACTAGGGAGACAACTCGTGCGTTGCACGGGTTTGACTAAATTTTTTAACATAAATGAAAAGAAAATGTTGGTCATTTTTTATTTTTAAAATAAGATTATTTTTGCAAAGAATTTTTTTATTTTTGGAGTTGGGTTTGATGAAGCAAAAGCGCATTTGCATGCTATTAGATGTAAATTTGCCTTGATTTTAAGTAGTTAAGAATTAAAGATTATGTTAAAGTTGTTTTATGTCATGATTTCAAGCAAAACGTGATTTACAGACCGCCTATCTAAAGAGACACTAACCATATTTAAAGATTAAAGTGTCCGAGTGGATAGAAATGAAAAGAATGAAAGTGTACTTGACAATAAAAAAAATTAAATAAAGATTTAAGGTAAAAACTTGGATTTTACCTTGTAGGCCTGTATTTTAAAGGTAAAAAATTCAAAATTACCAATAGCATATGTTCCATCCTAAAAAGTTAGCATATATTCCATCAAAATTAAATAGTGATTTTTTTAAAATAAAAAATACGAACACATGAAAAGGCAGTTTTTCACATTAAAAAAACATAAAAGGAATTGAAAAAAAAAAAAAAAAAACAACTCAAATCCTAAAAACGTTAAATTTTTTAAATCATAAAATCCTTCTACCCAATCTGAACTCTGCATGTTATGATTGACAGTTTCAAAGGCTAAATCAATCCTTGATCCGTATTCACCATCATAAACGATGTCGGCGGTGTTATTGTCGTAGATTGCTCTCTGTTGATATCGAGTGAACGAACCATGTTTCCACTACAGAACTGTTGAGCACTGAGAAGAAGGTGATCTCACCATGTAATCGTTGGTAAGAGCGAGAAATCCATCCTTTTTTTTTTTTTTATGAATCATTTCCCTCTTCTTTCTCTTCTGTTCTTCATTTGTGGGTTATTTTTTGTTGAGCTCTCACTTGAATCCATTACTGAGTTCGGCAACAATTGTCCTCCCACTATTGTTGTACACATGTTGTTCCTTATAGCTCAATGAAGCTAGACATATAACCCGTGCGTTGTAGAGATTTCAATAGAGTTATGTAACTTTTTTAGATGTTAAACATTATGTCAGTGTTTTTTAAGAAAAATTTTAATTAGTTTACAATGAAGTTAGCTAAATGTTAATAAGGAAAAAAGTGTCATTTATATTGGTCTTGATATGAGAGCAATAAGCACAAAGAGGCTTGAATATTATTTATTTTTTAGTACAAAGGATGGCCATATGCCCAATTTTTTTTTTTTTTAATCTTTCTTATTTAACTAATTTTGTAAAGGATAAAACATATTAAGAAGTGTTACTTGAAATTACTTTCGTTATTATAGTTATTAGATAGAAGAAGAAAGAGTGAGAAGTTATAAGATATGTAAGAATATTTTTTATATGTGAGAATGTTTTTTGAAAAAGGAATTACACTTGATGAACATTAAAACCCACTTCCAAATTCATCCAAGAGTTGCATTAGGTAATAGAGTTTTTGTTGGCTACTCTATTAGATAGAATAATAGTCGTGAAACTTGTTTAGATCTTACACATTATGACAATATTTTTTGAAGAACAGCCGAATTTAGTTTACAAAGAATTTAGCTAAATACTAATAAAAAAATGTGCAATATATATTGGTCTTGATATGAGAATGATAAGCTAAAAAACCTTTGATATTAGTTTTTTTAATCTTTTTTTAATCTATTCATTTACTCTTATTAAATTAATTTAATGAACGGTAAATAATAACAACAAATTTATTAAGAAGGGATGATAAGTTTTGTAACTTAAAATTGCTTGCATTCTCATAATTATTAGATGGGTCTTGCTAACCGGTGCCCTCGGGCACTGGTTAAGCATACCATACAAGGGAATTATTACCATAAAAGGAAACTGTTTTTGACATTATTATAAATTAATTACACAATTTCAATGCATTAACTACTATATAATTTCCTTTTTCATACCCTTAACCAGTGCCCCGGAGGCACCGGTTAGCATTTCCCTTATTGGATAGATATATTAGATAGAATAAGAAAGGGTGAGAAGTTATACTATATTTAAGAATATATTTTTAGAGGTGGCACATATGCATAATTAAAACTTCATAATAATGACTCAATTTTAGTTTATGGAAGGTCTTAGAGGTACCACATCAGCATCATCACAATATTTCACCCAAATTTACTCTTAATTTTAAGAAACTCAATTGATGGAAAGTATGAATGTCAATCAATTCCATGGTCAAGGGTTAAATTTCCATGTTGCCGCGTTCAAATCATCAAAACGTGACTTTGTCTCTCTAATTTCAGAAAGATCAAGAGCGTTCCATTAGAGTTTTGAGTAGATATCTCCTTCTACAATTAGTTACCGAGGCATTGATGCTTTTTTTTTTTTTTGAAAGAAGGCATTGATGCTAATAACTTTTATAAGAAACTATTCAATTAAAAACATAACACACGGGCTTGGAATGAAAATGAATAAAAAAATATTACTTTTTTAATGCATTTGTAATATGTTCCCTTCCACTTCTTTATTAGACTCTTGATCTTATAACAATGTTAAATTAAAAATAAATATTTTTTTTTTAATTTCAATAAAAACAACCACCTTTTCATATTTGAAGTGCACTCTCAACAAAACCCTCCATTTTCTCAAAACTTATGTATGTGAAATCAGAGAAAGGAAATTCATTAGAGAAAACAAAAAATTATAGAAATATATGTTGAAATTGGGGGCCTAACTCATCCTTACAAAACCGGCTTGTAAGGTGAGGATTGCCTCCTCTTTATAAACTCTTCTCAAGAGTCTTATCTATCCGATGTGGGACTTGGGTTTTTCCCAATAATATACATATACGAAGCTTGAACAGAAAATCAGAACTATCAAAAAATGAAATGGAAGAAGAAAATGAGGAGCTTTGTAGTAAACTTGTGTGTGTAAGAGGATATAATAAAAATATTTTTTTTTGAAGGATAATAATAAAAATATATTATAATGCATTCATTGTACAACTTGCATGAAGTGAAGTAAATGCAGTGCTTTTGCAAAAAGAAAATAAATATAGACGTGAGCAATTATCATTACATTTCTTACAATGTTTCATTAACTAATCAAAAGTAACTTTTTAGTTTTTATTTTTTTATTTTTTCTTCTTCAGAAATATAAACTATTTGGTCAACCTAAAAGTAACTTGAGTCTCTATTAAGTCATAAAACCAATGAATAGCCAAGAGATGATAAGTAAAAAATAGAAAAGAAATATAATACCAAATTGAAAGGTACCATCCAATATTTTCTTAGAAAAATTAATGATGAACAACCATTTTTTATAAACTTCTTCATGAGTAACAACAGTGCAACAAAAAAATAGAATAATTATCTATCCTATTTTTCTAATGCACATAAAAATTTTCCGCATACATATCAAGGAATAAAAGAAAATATAAAAGAAAGTCGGAAAAATAGACTAACAAACATCATATAAAAAAAATAGAACTTAAATATTTGACCAATCTAAAAGTAATTTGACTCCCTATCAAGCCAAAGAAACAATTAATAATCAAGAGATGAAGAGTTAAAATGAGTGGAAAAAACAGTAATACAATATTGAAGATGAACTAACCAATTGTTGCTTGAATGTGGTGAAGAACAAAACCCAAAATTTGGTGCACAAAATCACATATTTATACACACAATGTTTCTCAATGACATGAAAGTAAAAAACATGATATAAGATTAGAACATTTAGATAGCATGGTAGAGGAAAAGTGTAGAAAGATGGTTTGGTGTTATTGACATCAATAGTAGACATGGTGGAAAAGTCAAGAAAAAATGAGGCAAATGATAAAATTGATCATCAAATATTACAGAATGAGCAGAAAAGGAATGAGATTTGCGTTGGTTATCATGTAGGTGAAAGGGAAAAAGGGAAATATGGATGATCTAAAATGTAACATCTTTTTAACCTTTATATGGAAGAATGTAAACAGACAAATTCAATGGTGATGGTGTAAATATTATATAACAAATAATCAATGTTTTTAAAAAATAGTAGTTGAAGGAGTTATAAGAATGAAGGATGTAAAAGTTGTGTCCGATAGTTTTGTTTGTGCGGCGACTGTTTTTTTTTTTATAATTAAAATAATAATGTTCAGTTACACTTGGTTAACATTGATGTGTATATTCCTATTCAATTAGTTCTTTCTTATTAAGGTTGCAATTGATTAGTGTAACTCTTTTTATCAAAATTATTATGTATAATGGTTTGAGGGAGTGACACATAAGCAGAGTAGAAGAATGATCAAGAATAAAAATTAGAAAGGGGATCATTGGTGAAGTGACATGTAAGCAAAATGTAGATTAGAATACATGTATATAGAGATAGAGATTCGCAACTCATCAGCTTCTTTTCGAGACTTGGCCACAGCTTTGACTAACATGCCTTCTTTCACAATGGAGAATATTTCCTGTAGAACTTGAAGTGGTTCCAATTTTATTTCCATAGACTTTAAGTTACACAAAGAAGGGAGCTTAACTTCTAATAAACCAGGAATCATGTAGAGAATCTAGCAATGAGAAATTATAGGAAATTAGGATCAACTATGCAAGTCAAGTAATAAAGTGCAGTACCAAATTATTTATCAAGTAATAAAGTGATAAGTAAGGTATCCTATCCACATAGATTGTTGTTTCGTCTTGAAAACTTGATCAAACTCAATGTTATTCTGTTAAAGGAGTTTACAATGTGTTGACGCATGATGATTAGCAAGTTCAATCGCCTTTCACGAAGATCATTTGGAACAAAGTATCACTTTTCGTATGAAGACTGCTCAAAAATAGGCTCCCAACAAAAGATAACTTAGTTAGACGTTGATTTCTTCATCCATGATCTCTGTTATGTTTGGGTTGTTGTGGTATGGAGGAATCAAAGAATCATTTATTTTGTACTATATATAACTTTTCAGAGATGTTTGATCATTCATTTCAAAGTGGTTAGGGATTTCTAGTGCGCCTCCATCTGAAATTGTCATGCATGCTACACAGTTTGGTGACAACTATTTTTTCGAAAGGACATTTGCATCTGTCTTCAAATTATTTGGTTGGAACTTGGATTATTTGAAAGGAACACAACATTAAGATCTTTCAAAACAAAGAATCGGCTATCACTAAAATTGTTAACGGGGTGAAATTTCATTACATAGTGGTGGCTTAAGGTTTATATGACTCATATTTTCTCTCTCGATTTTCATATTTGGTGAACAAATCTATCAGCTTGTTTAGATTACCCCCCGTAATACAGTGATTTGGTTGCAGCTGTTTTTTATTTTGCATATTGTATTTTAATACTTTGTACTCTGGTTAGACACAACTTATGCTTAACTTATTCTCCTTTTTCTCCCGTATTTATTTTAATCATCTTTTGACTTCTTAAATTTTAAATCTAAGACAGAGAGTATTAGTGTAATTTTTTCGTTCCTCGTTATATACACATATTATTTCACCAAAATTAAAGATCTGATCGTTAGCAAATTTTTTCTTTCTTTAATGTATAAATTTTGTCATAAATCCAACCTCAATGATGTGGTTGGCCAAGTAGCAATTTCCTTCTTAGATTATGGAGAAGCTGGGACAAATTATCAACGACATCAATAACTTGTTTGTCCATCACGTATATATTATAACATTTTTTTTGAGAGAACGTATATATTATAACATGAAAGGTTAACATGTGTCTTTAAAATATTCGTTAAAAAGTTTAAAACAAAAATTTTATTTTTGAAATTATGAATTCAATATATTAAAACATTAAAAGTCAAATTTTTTCCACATACTTAACCATTATTTCATTTTTTTTAAATCTTTAACAAGTGTGTTACTTCTTAACATGAGCTATTAGAATAACCCAAAATAGACTCGTGTTATGTAAAGAGTTATTGCCGACAACACGTCTGCACTTGTGATTATTGCCTGATCAATTTGCCCATTATGATGGGATCATGCGAGAAACAAAATAATGTAAGAAATAAAACATCGTCCTAATCCTTATGTAGGTTTTTTCTACATTACCCTCTCTTGTTTAGAGGGTAATTTACCCCTTTAAGATATCAATCAATCAAAATGTAATATATAAATGTAACATTAAATGTCAAATAAATGAGTCAATTTTTCTATAAAAAAAATCAATTTTAATAAGGCAACTTTTAATTTTTATTTAATTATATTTAGATATACAATCTTAATTAATTTACACTAGCTATATGACTTCTAACAATTAAAATTTCACATCATATTCAACCCATCATGGATGTGTTTGGTAACACGAATAAGCTAGTTTATAACCTTGTATTGATATAATAAGATGTGTTTGGCAAAAAGCTTTTTTCACTAGCTTATAGCGTTTTTTGAGAAGCTATTTCAAGCCGCTTTTGAACTTATAGCTGGTAGTTTTTTATATTTTCTTCCAATTTTAACCCTATTAATTTAATTCAATTATTTTTTAATAAAACAACACGTTCATGGCTTAAAAATTAACGGCCAAGTTCATAGCTTATTTTTTAATAAAATAACTGCCACGTTTCTCCTTTGAAAAAAATCTGACAGCTTTATTTTATTTTTTAATGAACGCTTTATAAATATTTCTTAAAAGAAATGCTTTATATTTAATTATAACTAGCCTACGGTACGTTGTAAAATTTTATATATGCTTGCTTATATTATTTTCCACCTTCCTCATATTTTCGGGATTCATAAAAGTAGAGATCAATGAACTTTTGCCATCTTTTGTACAAAAAAATAAAATAAAAGCAGAGATCAAAATTGTCGGTGAAATTTTATTGGAGACTAAAACCAAAAGTTTGAATATTTACGGGGATCCAAAACATAGTTAACCATAAATTAAAATATTAAAAAATAAATACATTAGAAAAAATATCTCTGTCTCTCTCTCTCTCTCTCTATATATATATATATATATAGAAACATGTCCTTTTATGTCATTTTATACTTATCAGCCACTTCAACAACTAATTTTACCAAACACTTCAATTTTAATAAACCATCTTTTCAGCTATAAGCTATCAGTTATAAGACATCAGCTATAAGCTAGTTTTTCAGCTTTCGGCTAGCTTATAACATAATTTTACCAAACACACCCCACATACGTTCATAAATTTTGTTCTATTCCAAAACCTAGAACACACATAACGTGCAATTTCTTCTTCATTCTTCTTCCCATCTTGATTGTTCAATTCTCTCGTTCCAGAATTGCCGTCGTTCCAGTTATCGTGAGAATCGTTGTCGTCCTTTTGATTCCAGACATTGTGAGAATCGGTGTTGTTTCCATAATCACATCAGGTATCATGACTTGATTTTTCTTCTTGATTTGATTTTTCATTTTCGTTTCTTTCTCACTACTATCGTGACTTGATTGCAACTATTTCACACTTATAATGCAACAATGGTAACTCTCAACTTTGGCATGAATTCCAATGATGCTTCCATTTTTATTTGGGTTTTGAGTTTGATTGAGTTGTTTGAGATTATATAAAATTGTATTTTATCACACATATTTTGCGTTTGATTAAGATAAATGAATCTTCAATGCGTTGATTATTAATTTTATTTTTGGTACAATATTGATTATTAAATTTACTTTTGGAATTTGTTTTATTCAAATCATTATATTGTGTTGTTATGTTGTTTTTGTTCCTAGTGAATTTTGTGTTGCCGAAATGAACATTTGTTGAGATTGTGAACATGGTGTGAGGTCGGTTAAAACTATGAAAGAGAAGACAAAGTGAAATAAATAATAAATAATGCTAATAGAAACATGAATTTCATAAGGTGGGCATTAATTCGTGAGCAATTCGTGGATATAACTTTTGGAAACAACGACAGTCTCACGATGTTTGGAATCAAACAGACGGCAACTATTCTCACGATAATTGAAAATAGCGGCAATTCTGGAACGAGAGAATTGAACAATCAAGATGGGAAGAAGAATGAACAAGAAATTGCACGTTATGTGTGTTTTAGGTTTTGGAATGGAACAAAATTTATGAACGTATATGATGGGTTGAATTTGATGTGAAATTTTAATTTTACAAGCCCTATAGTGTAAATTAATTAAGATTGTATACCTACATATAATTAAGGGTTAAATATGTTTTTGGTCCCTATAAAATTGAGAACTTCTAAGTTTAGTCCTTACTTAACTTTAATTATCCTTTAACTCTTAAATTTTTGAACGATTTTTTTGAGACAAGCTTAGAACACTATGAAAGGTTCATTTACTAAAATTTAGAATTTTTTTAACATGAAACGAATTAAATATGAAAATTTTAAAACGAAAATAGTTCAAGAAAAAATTAACAAAATCTGAACGTATAAATAAAATTTTGCGACAATTTTTTTGCAGAGGAACTTTTAGTAATGTTCTTAACATGTCTACAAAAAATTGTTCAAAAACTCAAGAGTTTAAGCATAAATTAAACAAATTTGAATTGAGGATGGACTGATACTGAAATAAATACTCATGTATACAGAAAAAAAATTAGGGACTAAAAAAATTATTAAAATTAATTAAAGATTAAACTTAAAAGTTACCTTATTAAAATTGATTTTTTTTGATAGAAAAATTGACTCATTTATTTAACATTTAATGTTACATTTATATAGTACATTTTGATTGATTGATATAGGGTAATCTAGGCCTCACCCCCTTATGTATGATTAAGCAAAGGTTATTACAACTTGTTACTAAATATCACCAAGAGCACTAGGGCTAGCTTCCATTGGTTTACTCAATGATTTCGTATTGCATTCCTTATAAACTAGTATGTTGATAATATTAGTAATTTCTTAAAAAAAATGCAGTACTAATTAATAATACAAGAGAAAAGGAAAAAAGAAAACTAAGTAAAAATGGTTGATGTATAGTACATCATTATCCATATATAAGCCAACCCACGAGATATAGGAATTCATGGAACTAATTTAGACGTGTGAAGTGCTAACGTTGTTGGCTATGAAGGAAGCATTGTCTATATCCAGAGGTAGCCTTCACCAGCCATGCACACATGGGGGCACTGGCCTATATATTTCACGTGATTCTTTGCAGGACATTTCCTCTCTATTTCGTAAGTCATAGTACATTGAAAAGATCGCTATGGGGTACTAAAAAAAGAACAAGAATATTCTCTTGCTTTATAAGTTGAATTTGTAAAAACACATTAGATACATTTTTTTTTGTTAAATATTCTAATAGTAAGAATTTCAACTCTTAAGTGATTAAATTTTAAATGTTATATTCCAACTTCAACTCCTACCTATAAAGGCATGTTAAACATAATGTACTACGTGCTAATTTTTTTTTTTTTTATACATAAGCCTTGCAAAATGCAATAGTCTTCTTTAGCAACAAAATGGCAGTAATTAAGTAAGTATTATATATATTTTTGATAAAAAGTTACTTTACTATTAAAATACATGTAGCCGAATTTTTTTATAAAAAAATAGAAATAGAAGCACAAATTTAATGAAGCTGTACGTTATTCTACAAAAAAAAAAAAAATGAAGTTTTTTTTTTTTTTTTGAAAGGAAAAATGAAAAAAAAATGAAGTTGTAAGTTAGCATATGGGAAAAGGAAAGTGATTGATAATGACCCAAAATCGATCCACATCTTGAGAGAAAAAGAAATAAACATGAATGATGTGATAAAAAAATAGAGATAAAGATAAAATAGAGTGTTGCAAAATAAAATTTGATTGTTGTTATTGTTACAAATTCAAGGATATCTAAATATAAGTGTTCGAAAAACATATGCTAATGAAAATAACGATTTAAAATAAAAATTATTCAAAAGAACTTAAATTCGATTCATGAATAAAAAATTCTTAACCTAACTGTACTTATTTTCCAACCAAATTCTAAGTTAACATAAATACGGAGAGTTAGCAAAAACAATCTTAATGAATTAAAAGGTTGTGAATGTGATGGAATGAAGAGAGTAAAATAAAAGGAAGAGGATTGAGTGAGTGAGAGGGACCAGACCGTATACGGAAGAGGACCGTTTTTTGGTTACTTTATACGGCTTGTCCAAATCCAACACAGCTAAGCCTAAGCCTAAAATATATATACATGGTCCAAAATCAATGGGACGAAACTACCCCTACCTGGTGGAAACTAATAATTAGTGTTTGTGTCGAATTAGATAACAATAATTGGCTTGCCAGATCTTGAAGCATAAATATTGAGGTTCAAGTCCCCTGTTAAGGGCACACCTGATGATGGTCAAAGTGAAGACAGCTCAGACAAGTTTTATGGTTCTCAGCTTTTCTCTCCTTAATTACGATTTTTGGATGCTTTGAGTTTCATCCAACACACCCCCCCTGGCCCTCCTCATTACTCGTACATAACAGTACAGTGGAAAATAAAACCAAAAATAATGCCAATAATCCACTTCAATCAGTACAATGCAATCACCACAAAAAGATAAAAGAATTAAATGCTACTGCATGCAGAAAAAACCTAAAAGTTTATATATTTTTTCAAGTTTATTTTCAAATTTGTCAGGAGTTAGTTACCAGCTAGAAGTTAGTTGGATAAGATTGAGATAAATAGTTAAAGATTAACTTAATCATAGCGTTTACTTGACAGTCAAGTAACCATAATTAGTTAGCATAACCATTTCTATAAATATTGGTTATTGCATTTGTAGATATATAGATTGACATAGAGAACACTTGTACACATCTTTCTCCATTCAATAATATTTACGTTCATAATTCACTTGAGTTTTTACCACAAATTAGAAGTGTATCCCAACAATTTATAATTATTTTCTCTCCTTTAAAAAAAGTAAATTATTTCCTCTAAAAAAATTATAATTAAGGAGAGAAAATTAGTTTATGTTGGGTTTTGGTCTAATCCGCTCAAATTTGTATCTTCTTTTATCTTTTCGTATTATTGGATAAATTTTATAAGATATTGCAAATGAAAGGTGATAGGCTTGGGGATCAGCATAGACTCGTTGTCTTGCTCTGTCACATGTTTCTTAGCACTTTATTTGTTTTGTTTAGAAGAAAAAGTGAATTCAACATCCTTACCATAGATGTTGTTCTCCTTTTATATCAATCCCTTGTTAGGGTTTTATGTGGTTCCTGAGCCTCCCAATAATTGATTGATCCAAAACTAAATATGTTATGAGTTCAGGCGAACATTTTATTTATTCATGAATCATGACACTTCGGCACCCTGATCATCTGTCACCACCGTGCTCGCCTTCAATGATTCAAGGTTCCCTGGTTGGGCGCCCTGAGATCTCTTAACCTAGTCTTAAATTCCTCTGGTCGGCCGTCCTGGATTCCATCACTTGGTCTTTGAGTTACCAACTTCAAAGTACCGAACAAAGTCCACAAAGGTCGAAGACGTTCTAAGAAGATGCTCTAAGAAGTCATAGAGACCGGGCTCAAGGTAGCATACATATATATTGCTAGTTTGTAAAAACGTGCAGTTGTAGAGGTTATTTTAGTAAAGAAATAGAGCTGAAAAATTGAAAATGATCAATTATAAATAGATAGAAAAAATTATCATGTATTTTAAAACAGAGATAATATAAGTTATTACATGCTGATATTATTTATTTAAGTCTAATAAAAAAAATTTAACATCATATTTAGTCTCTAAGATCTATCTATTGAGTAAAAAAGAGTTGTTCTACTTTACCAATTTCTAGTCCTTCTCTTATAAAAAAATTCGTGCTTTTTTTAGTAAAAAAAACTAAAGTTGTTCAAATAAACTGTGTTTGATTTTCGGACAAAACAAAAAAGGTGGTCAAGTTATACTTACCTCACCGAATTTTGAGATTCATGGCCACTTTCCTCATAGAATCGAAGGGTTAGCATCAAAAGAAAAATTTCAACATTGTTATCTTTTTCATTAAAAAACTCATCAAATTTGTAAACATATCTTCATCGTATAAATCTAGAAGTCTAGATTTTATTAAAAAATCTCATAAATCCATTTTTCTACATCACCTTACTGAGCCATAACCAAAACCAAAAACAGCCATAATAAAATTCCAACTCGGTACCCAAACAAAAAGAAATAGAAGAAAAATTCAAGGAGAAATGGGAAAAATTACATGTCTTTTTAATGAGTTTTTGATGATTTTTTTGGGTTTTTGATAAAATTTATGGATATTTTTTATAAGATAACATTTATAATATAAATGATTAAATCAAAAGACAAAAAAAAAAAACAAAAGTGTTATATAAAATTAAGTTACATGAATTACTTAATTTTGCATCAAATTTTATTAAGGGAATTTTGGCTCAAATTAGTTATAAAAAAACATGAAAATTCGTAATTTTTTTTTTAGACATCATAAAGAATAATTTGAATTAAGAAAGTAAGAAAATAAGAAAGAGTAAGATAGGGGTCATGATCAAGTAGACCCGGTTTGTCTCCTGAGAAGTATATCTACGCACGTTGGGAACGTAGAGATGGTACTGTCAGTGTTATTACAAGGTGGTGGCAAGAGCCAGCTCTTCGCAGTTTTGCCCTTTCACTGCTTAACAATAATTAATTAAGACCTTTCTCAATTTCATTACTTATGTTATGTGCTTTCCTAATGAAAACAACTACACCTATAATATAATATAATATAATATAATACTATATTCTTGTTTACACTCTTATCTTATTACACACACAATAAGAGAATGAAATGGTTTCCATTTGCAGTTGGTTTCTTCTTTTCTAACTGGTTATATACCATGCAAATGATGCATTTTTGTTTAAAAAATTAGTCTAGTTTTGGAAATTTGGTTTAAAATCTTATAAGAGTTAAATTTGAAGCATGAAGAAGAATTTGCATTGGTTAAAAGAAATTTCTAACAATGTGAGGTCTGGGAGAAGACTTTCACTAGGTGAATACAAGAGAGCTGTGTCATGGTCAAAGTATCTAACTTCCTCTGGAGCAGCCATAAAGGGAAATGAACAAGATGATTGGAATGCTGATATGTCTCAGTTATTCATTGGTGCCAAATTTGATTCTGGGAGACATAGCAGGATCTACAGAGGTATCTATAAGAACATGGATGTTGCTATTAAGCTTGTTAGTCAACCAGAAGAGGATGAGGAATTGGCTGCTTTGCTTGAGAAACACTTTACTTCTGAGGTTGCTTTGCTGTTTCGTTTGCGCCATCCAAATATCATTTCAGTAAGTTCTGTTTCTTCAATCATTTCTATTTATATATAGTATATACCAACCATAATTAGAAATTGCAGCTGTAGTTATGATCGTAGTTGCGAACCTTAATATTGCAACAAAATACAGGCATATGCAGCCGTAATTTCAGTTGCAATGACGTTTCAGAGACCTCTGAAACCTTTATAGTGTGAGACCGCAGTTTAGAACTATGAGACTGACTTTGATGATTCTCATGGTTTACATCCTTTTATCATATACTGTCTGTTTTGAGTATGTTCCTTTTAACTGTTTTTGCTTTTAGTTCCACTATTTTGAATAGTTTCTTTGGTCCCAAGGTTCCTTTTTTTATTTAGGCAGTTTCTTTTTCCACCATGCGTCATACGGATTTTGGATTTTATAATCCAAAACAACGTTAAACACCCTCCAAAACACGTTTAAACACCCCTCCATGTTTTCAGATTTTATAATCCCAATAGGGCACGCTAGAAGAAAGAAGGGTGGGAAAATAATTTGTCTTTTATTTATTTTTACATCTAGCCTTTAGCCCTTGCATGTAGTGTTTATTTTAATTTTAAGTGACAATATATTAATTAAATAGATATATCTATGGCTTCGATCCCAAGATGCTTTTTTGATCCGTTACTGCTTAGGTAACCATGTGCTTTGCTACCACTCCTTGATTCATCTTTGATTTAGGGCCTGTTTGGAATTTGGATTGACTTTTTTGAGAATATTTATTGGCAGAAGCACGTAAGACTGTTTAGGAGAGTTTACGGAAGCAGCTCATGACATGTCCATAAGTTGTTTTCATCTTATTTTCACAAGTTCTTCAGAATAACTTATGAAAATAGTTTATAGCTTACATAAAATTAGTTTGACACTATCTTCTTTTTCTTGTTGTAAAAATAGTTTATACATAAGCACTTGTATGATAAACACTTATGTTATAAGTGCTTAATTAATCTGTTTATCCAAAAAGGCCCTTATGCTATCCATCTCATATATAGCAGACAATCGTGATTTTTTTTTAGTTGTTGAATTCATTCTCTTCCGAAGCTGATGAAGTACTATGCAGTTAATGTTGAGTATGTTTCCACATTTATTAACACATTTTGAATCTTTGATTGATCATTGTAGTTTGTTGGAGCTTGTAAGAAACCTCCAGTGTTCTGTATAATCACTGAATACATGGCTGGAGGCTCATTGAGAAAATACCTTCTACAGCAAGGACCACATTCAGTTCCTCTCAAACTGGTTCTTGAATTAGCCCTTGACATTGCAAGAGGAATGCAGTATCTTCATTCTCAAGGAATACTTCATAGGGATCTCAAATCAGAAAATCTGCTATTGGATGAAGAAATGTGTGTAAAAGTGGCAGATTTTGGGATCTCATGCTTAGAATCTCAATGCGGCAGCGCGAAAGGATTCACTGGAACTTACCGTTGGATGGCGCCCGAAATGATCAGAGAAAAACGTCATACAAAGAAAGTAGATGTCTATAGTTTTGCCATAGTTCTTTGGGAGCTAATAACAGGACTCACACCATTTGATAACATGACACCAGAACAAGCAGCATATGCAGTTACTCACAAGGTATTGCTATTGCATACCTCCTGATTTACTTTAGAGCTATATTATTTTGACACACAAATTTGATAACAAATTTCATCTATGGAACATAATTAATCATCTAATGTACATTTGTACACAATATTTTGTGCATTTCTATAAACTCAATTTTTTGAAAATTTGTGCAGAATGCAAGACCTCCATTACCACCTGACTGTCCACTGGCAATTAGTAATCTGATCAAGAGGTGTTGGTCAAGCAATCCAAATAAACGGCCACATTTTACTGAGATAGTCAAAATTTTGGAGAAATATACCGACTCACTCGAGCAGGATCCAGAATTTTTCTCTACCTACAAACCAAGTTCAAGTAATATGCTTGTGAAATGCTTACCAACATGTAATGCTGGTAATGAGTTCACTTATAGCAAAGCCTAGGATGATGATAATTGTATTATACCAATTCCAGGAAGGACTAATATGGTGCTATTTGTATTAACTTCTAGCTTACAGAGTCTTTAATTAGAAGAAAATTATAGTTCTTCCCTTGCAAAAAATTCGCTATAAAGAGCAATTTTTGAAGTTCTTATAAGTGGTTATGGAAAAATAAATGATAGTTTTTTTAAAGAATTGAAATACAAGTACATTTAAATTTATGCAACCGGTTATTGTTTAAAATAATTCATTGTTAAATATATTTTTTTATGTTTTTCTAATACATGATATTTGAGAAATTTATTCAAATTCACCTTATTACTGAATAATTCCATTTCTTTGTTTCTCTCTATCTTATTTTATTTTTAAAAAACTTACTTTGCATTTATCAGTTCATCAATTATTACTGAATAGTTATCTTGTTTTAAGAATTATGGTTTCAAAAATCAATTATTTTCACCTTTTTTATAAAAAAAATTACAAAGAGGGCCTAAGATGTAATAAACTTTAGCTCATCAAACTATTTTTTTTACTCAATGACACCTATACAATTAAGTCTTGAGAGTTGTAAGATCAACATGAAATAAGATCTTGAAGGTTGAAGATTGCGGTAAGAAGAAAAAGAACGTGGAAGTTTATGGTGAATGAGACTGAGACTCAAACTAAATACGAATTTTTTATCGAAGAAACTACCAATCAATTTTAAAAAAGGGGGAAAAACTTAATCTTGATATTTTTTTTTTAACATTAATCTTGAAAGTTCATTGTGAGTTTTTTTTTTTCTTTTTTTTTCCTAGGTTTGTTGATGAAGGGAGATGATGAAGGTGATAAATTTTTTAGGTTTGAAGATGAATGTGATGAATTTTAACATTTGACAAAAGTTAACAACAAAAATTTATTTAATTAATAGAGTATATATTAAGAGATCAAAATGTAATGTTAATAAGTTATGAGACTAAAATAAAAACAACAAATAAGCTAAGTAATAAAGTTGGCTAAGTTGAAATGTTAAATATTTTAGCAAAACAATAGTGTTAAATCTTTAATATATAACAAATTAAAGTTTATATACTAATAGAAGGAGCCAATTACACAACAAGACGGTTTGGCCGAGTGGTCTAAGGCGCCAGATTTAGGCTCTGGTCCGAAAGGGCGTGGGTTCAAATCCCACAGCCGTCATTCTTTTTTAACTTAAAACCATTTTTCTGTTTTATATATATATTGCCAATTACCAACGTTGAGGCGAGTGCTTGCTTGGCATTTTCCAGTGCTTGGTTAAACTTGTGTTTTGATAAATCAAAATATTTTTTCATTAAAAACACTAATTTTAGAGCTTTTTATAATTAACTATCATCAAATCGGACATTGAGAGGGGAAGAGTTTTTTGGGTTTATTTTTTTAATAAAACAATAATACTCTTCTCGTTTGGAAAATCCAAAAACTGTATTTGAAGAGAATTATAGAATGTTTATATGAATTCTTTAAATTTAATATTTATTGTTATAATATTTTTAAAATTAAAAATATGTTATTCATAAGTATTAATTTATTTATTTATTTTTTTTTTTTGGTACAAGAGAGGGCCGAAGCCCAAAGTATTAATTTATTACTCTCTACAAAATTGCTCTTTCAAAAAATATGAAGTATTTTTTCATTTTTCTTTATATTTCACACCATCCAAAATCCTTCCGTTCAAACTCCAAAACCTAAGAGCGTGTTTATTTCAAAGATTCTAGTGTTATATATGAGATTTGGAATCCAACTTGTTTTAAGTTTTAAAAAATTATGTATATATAACTTTTATTCCTAGAAATGTTTTTTACACGTGATTTTCAAATTTCTATTTCTATGCTCAAAGAAGGAATTTAACATTTCCACCGGAACAAAGCTCAACTAACCATAACTTTTCACTACCAGTCACATTTATTGGTATTTTTATTTTTTAAATCAAATACCATTTTAAAAACATTCTAAGGAAATAAAAAAAATTACCAAATATATGAGTTGGAATATTATTTATGGAAATTTTATTCTTATAAATATCATTTTGGGGAATATAATTTCAAACCTTAAAACAAACAACCGTAACTGTAACGTCGACGTTGATGAGGACGAAGTCGGAGAGTGATACTGATCGTCGGTGCACAAGACATGGCAAATGAGCGGCTCCTTTTAGGCAAACCGAATCCACTTTGAAATGAGAGGGTTCCTGAAGCCGTGCAGGTATGAGACTATTTGGTCGAAGGAAAGCTTACAAGAATTGTTTGGTACTACATATACCAACAAGATGCATCTTCTTTTTGGTAGTTATTTCATAAGAAATCCACAATTAAACGTGCTTGACTTTGAGCAATTTTGGGATAGGCAACCTTCTGAAAAGTATCTCGAACGTGTTACATGCAGAGATTCAAGTCCTCTTAATTGGCATTGAGTTGTGTTGGCAAGCGGGTTTTAAAAAACTTATTTGTTATTCTGAATCCCTTCATATGGTCAAGTTGGTAGAACATATCGATATCACAATAATGTTAATATGGTGGAGACTATCAAAGATTACATAAAAAATGATTGGATTTTGTTTTGAAAAATACTCTTCGTGAAAGGAATGCTTGTGTGGATATTCTTGCATAGTTGGGAGCTAACTATGTGGACTCTTTGATTTATTGTTAATGAATTTTTCCTAGTTTGTCTTGGACGCTTCTAGCGGACAGTGTCCTTTTTTAAGACTTAGTTTTAGTTCTTTTTTTTTTCTTCTCTCTCATGTAACCAAAAAAGAAGGGTTTATATTTATTTAATAAATAAATTGAAATATGGGAATGCCATGTGGCATTGGGAGTTAGAGGAAGGGGGAAAATGACAAAGCAGAGGATCACAGACCGTTGCAGGTTGCGCGCAGTTAGTTGGTTTGTGAAGAAGTTCCATTCCAACTCTGCAAAACCAAAAATCCTTTTATTTTTATATAACTTTTCTTTAATATGTTTTGATTTCAATCCTTCTTCTTGTTTTACATTTCCTTCTGGTTTTTATCTCCGCTTCATATTTCTCTCTTGGTTTGGTGCTCATTGTTGTTAAGGTATTTCTTCTCATATATTTATTTTCTTTCAATCCATTGTCTTCTATTCATGCATCCAATCCCAATATCAGAAAATGGCAATTTGGAACATATATTTAATGATTTTCTTATCTTTCGTCTATTTATTTTTGTTAAATCATTGGTTATGCATGTGTTTTTTAATTAATCATGAACAACTTGTTCATATTGTTCATTGTCAAAAAAAGTTATTGTAACATGCAATTCTAACTTAATTCAATGATTTAAACCCTTGCATGCATTTGTCTTATAACATGTGTTTTTTTATTATTCCTAAATGATTTTGGGGGGTTTTGTTTTGTAGATTCTTAACCATGATTTATTTTTGTAGGTTCTTTGATTCCTAGGAAATCAAAGATGCCAAGTGTTGTTCCAATTGAAGGAAATAAAATGAATGAACTTGAGAACCCTTCACCCTCTAAGAACATCTATAATAAAATCAATTCACCAAGAATACCATCGAGCCCACAAACACCTAGAAGTGTTGAGAGGTTTCATGAAATTGTACATGATGCAAGACGTTCGCGTCGAACACGCTCAAGTCAAAGCTTTGGATCTGATAGTGATTGGTCTTTAACTGATTCAGAATTTAGCCATATTAGTGGAGAACAAATGAGGAAGTTGGAGATAGTGAAAGAGGAAATGGTGAAAAAGGTAGTCAGGGACTCTAGCAGTGAAACACCATCAATATCAAGAGCTAAGGGAAAAAATCCTCCTGCAAAACCTCCTGTTGAAAGGAAGAATGGAAACAATCCTTTGAGAAAACAAAGTACAACAGTTACTAATCGTGCGGTAAAACCTAAGATTGCTTCTATTGGAAGATCAAGGTCACAAAGTCGAGTCGACGATTCTAAGGAATCAACATTTGATAATCCTGAGCTTGGACCATTTTTACTAAAGAAAGCAAGGGATTTGATTTCGTTAGGAGAGAACCCGAGGAAAGCTCTCGAGTTATCACTTCAAGCGACGAAATTGTTTGAGAAATCTGCGAATGGGAAACCGAGTTTGGATCTGGTTATGTGTTTACATGTTACTGCAGCAATATATTGCAGTTTGGGTCATTATAATGAGGCAATTCCAATTTTAGAGCGATCAATCGAAATTCCTGCCGTTGAGGAAGGCAAGCAACATGCTATTGCGAAATTCGCCAGTCACATGCAACTTGGAGACACTTATGCTATGCTAGGCCAACTTGAGAATTCAATTATGTGTTACAACAATGGGTTGGAAGTACAAAGAAAGGTTTTGGGAGTAACTGATCCAAGAGTTGGTGAAACTTGTAGATACATAGCAGAAGCTAATTTTCAAGCATTGCAATTTGATGAGGCTGAGAGGCTGTGTCAAATTGCTCTTGATATTCATAGAGAAAATGGTTCACCCTCTTCTCTTGAAGAGGTGGCGGATAGAAGATTGATAGGTCTTATATGTGAAACTAATGGAAATCATGAAGCAGCATTGGAGCACCTTGTTTTAGCAAGCATGGCAATGGTATCAAATGGCCAAGAAGTGGAAGTGGCGTCTGTTGATTGCAGCATTGGAGACACATTCCTATCATTGGCTCGATACGATGAGGCCATCTTGGCATATAAAAAGGCGTTAGCGGTTTTCAAGACTCACAAAGGAGGGAATCATCCTTCGGTTGGATCGGTCTTAGTACGTTTGGCTGAGTTGTATAATAGGACATGGAAGGTAAGGGAATCAAAATCATATTGTGAAAATGCACTTAAAATCTATGAAAATCCCATGCCTGGTGTCCCTTCTGAGGAGATTGCTAGTGGTTTTGTGAATGTTGCAGCTATTTATGAGTCAATGAATGAGCTTGAACAAGCACTCGAGTTACTGCACAAGGCATTAGAGATACATAATGATGCCCCTGGCCAACAGAACACAATTGCAGGAATTGAAGCTCAAATGGGGGTCATATACTATGTGTTGGGAAACCAGACTGAATCTTACAATGCTTTCAAGAATGCCGTCTCAAAGCTTCGCGCCACAGGAGAGAAAAAATCGGCTTTCTTTGGTTTTGTTCTTAATCAAATGGGTCTTTGTTGTGTGCAACTTAACGCCTTGAGTGAGGCTGTCAAATTATTCGAAGAAGCGAAGATTGTTTTGGAACAAGAGTATGGTCCTTGTCACCCTGAAACTCTTGGCGTATATAGCAATCTTGCTGGCACATATGATGCAATTGGCAGGTATACATTTTATAGTTTGTGACTGTCTTCATGATATTGAGGCATTATCCAAAGCAAGCTGTAGCTATTTGTGATGTTGTATATATATTTGACTAGATCTAATAATCAAGTAGGACCACTAATGTTGAAAATTAGTATAATGTCTATTATTTGAATAAACCAACCCACGCTATATGGTATGGTATGTAGTTTCTTGCTTCATGGTTTTTGAGACTTTTAGGTTAGATATGACCAAATAAGAAATGATTATGTGAAAGTTATTTTGTTCATGTACTATGATATTCTATTTCAGGGTGGACGATGCAATTGATATTATAGAGTACATTGTAGTTGTGAGGGAGGAAAAACTTGGGACAGCACACTTTGATGTTGTTGATGAGAAGAGAAGGTTGGATGAGTTGTTGAAGGAAACAGGCAGAGTTCGGAAGAGAAAAACCAAGTCACTTGAGATTCTTCTTGATGTTAATGAGGACTAATGATGAAACACTGTGAATGTGCTTTAATGTAGTTCTAGAAAAGCTAGGTAATAAGCATAATTGATTAAGAACTGGTCATTGTGGTAGTTTTATGGGGCTGAAATTCAATGATTCGAGCTTAATGATTTATTTGTACTAAATTATGCTACCTTATTTGTAGATACAATGTAATTAATCGGATTCTTCTTTTTTCAGATTAATTATAATAAGATTTTGATATGTTTTGATCAGTTTTTTTTTTTTTTTTTAAATATTTAACAAGATTGATTTGCTAACTTATAGAATCATATGATCTCCATCTATTTTTGTAAGCAACTCTTCCGTGAATGTAAAATGATATGTATGAAAAATGGTTAGTGAAGCATCATAGCAAGATATCTAATCTTCAACATTCACGTAAAAATAAAAAATAAAAAAATAAAAAAACATTCACGTCTTATTAAATTAAATTATGACACGGCATGATACTTAAAAAGGAAAAGACACAACAACTAATAATATTTAATTTAACAACTGTCATCCACAAATAATAATCAATATATAAGATGTGCTCGGAAAATTTAGCTCAGTTGGTAGGTACAATGCATAGTATATGTAAGATTCGTGGTTCAAACCCCGATCACCACAAAAAAAAATTGATTGAATGATTTTTTTTTCTATTCGAAGAAGTTTAGCTATAAAATTTACACACTTAATATTAAGTTCTATTCGAAGAAGTTTAACGGCAAAATTCACACACTTAATATTAATATTAAGAATTGAATTGCGAGTTTGAATCTACATCTCATCATATCTAATGTATTGGAGTTGAGTTGTACTTATAAGATCTAAAATTTTATTAGTATGTTATGATATTCAATCAAATATTAACAAACATCAATGTTTGAAACTTACGTTATCACATTATGTTTAATTTTAATGGAGAAATTTTTTGGTTACAAGGGTAAAAGAAACGAAAAGCAAAGAAAACAGAAAACGAAAAAGAAAAAAAGAACTGAGGCTAGAGCCCTAGGGAAGAGAGTTCCCAAGCATCATCTTTAGTCAGTTGAATCATCCCATCAGGAGGTGAGACATGAATCGTCAACACATAGTCAGAAGCCGCTCCCAACTTTGCAAGAAAATCTGCGCAGTAATTTCCCTCACGAAGAGTGTGAAAAACAGAAGCCTTGCTGGTAATAACGAGGTACTTTATGTCGGCTAACAGAGTGACATAGACATGAAAGGGACATTGATAAGGCTAACAGAGTGGAGAGAGTCGAAGTAGCACACAAAATCAGATATTCCCATATCTGAAACCATTCGCAGACCTTGAAAGATGGCATGGAGTTCGGCCAAAAGAATGTCAGACGCGTTGGCAATGTTCCCGGAAAAACCAGAGATAAATAATCTCGCACTGTTCCTAAGGGGGCCACCGAATCCGGTATGTTGAGGGTTTCCAAGACAACTCCCGTCAACATTGAGAATATAATAAGAGTGGATGTCGCAATTCCATTTTACCACGGTGTCCGTGGCCTGAGAAAGAGAGTTATGCAGGAAGGATGCGGTTAACATCAATAGAGTTCTGAATATTGAATGCAAGTTGATTAAGAGACCACTCCTCATTGTTGAGACGCATTAAATTGCGGTGACGCCAAGCCCACCAAACCCATGCTGTGAAGGTAAAAGATTGAGTACCTGTGAGGCCATTTTTTAACTAAACATGGGTGCTTGTTTCCGCAAAGAAAGCATCCGAATTGAAACCAAAGTGGCACCAAATCCTGGAGGAGTGAGGACAGTCACGAATACAATGAAGAAAGGACTCATCCTGCTGGTTGCAACAGGTACACATAGCTGATTGGGCAATGTTTCTATGCGATAATAGAGATAGAGTAGGAGTGGCATCATGACAAGCCAGCCAAACAAGAAATTTATATTTTTCCAGGAGGTGCAAATTCCAAATCCAGGTCCAAGATTGATGAGGGTTGGCACTGGTGTCGGCAACTGGGTGGGAGAGGAGCCAATCGTAGCCGCTTTTAGCAGTATAAACTCCATTTTTGTTGTGAAACCAAACAAAAGTGTCATCTATGACATCGTTGAAAGTGACATCCGTATTGTTGATGTTGTTAGCAATCTCAGTTGGAAGAGAGGTGTAAAGAATGTTGGTGTGAGGTGCGGGACAGGTAAGGACATCCTTGACGGTGAGGTGGAGGTCATGAATGTCGACATAAGGGACGATGTTGGCTAGGTAACCTGTGGAGGTCCAATTAGTGAACCAAAAGGAGGAGGCACCGCTGCCATGTCTCCAAGCATAGCCGGCGGAAAGCAAGTTTTTTGTACGAACAATGGCTGCCCAGGTGGGGGAGCAACTCGGATGATCAGTGGCGAGGAGCAAGTGTGGGGCTGCTGAATATTTGTGTGTAAGAAATTGGACCCATAGCTTGGTGGAGTGCTGAACCATGTCCCAAACCAATTTACCAAGGAGACAAATATTCATTCTTCTAGATGAGCGGATACCCAAGCCTCCCATGATTTTTGGCTTAGCTATTTTATCCCAACCAACCAAATGAATGCCTTTGTTGTTAGAATCTCTCCATATGAAATTACGTGTTGTTTGATCAATGCTATCGCAGATGCTTTGGGGGAGCCAATTAATCTGCATGTAATACGAAGGGATAAATGATAAAACAGAAGAAGCTAAGGCTAATCTACCCGGTTTGTTGAGAAGCTTGTTCTTCCTAGAGGCTAATCTAGTTTGCATTTTCTCAATGGATGGGTCAAAATGGCTGGTGTGGAAGGCCGGGTGAACAAGGTTGAAGACGTCATCTCCAACAATGTGCCAATACTATTTAAAGAAGATACATTGAAACCCATCCGGACCAGAGGCTTTGTAGGATTTCATGGAGTGAAGGGCGGCTGTCACTTCTTTCTTGGTTATGGGGCTAGTAAGTGTGTTTCTGTCGGCATCCTCAAAGGTGGGGTGGCTGCCTCATTGAAGACATGGTTATGATGATGATGGTGATTCCCACATAAAAGATTTTTGAAATATTTTAATGAAGAAGCTTGGGTATTTAAAAAGAAAATCAAGGAAAAAATGAATAATAAAATAACTAGTTAAAGTTGACTAGACATAAAAATAAAAAAATAAAAAATAAATAAAAAACACACACACACACACAAAAACACAAAAAAAGATGTGGAATGGAATAGATAGATCATAAAAGAGATGAGAGAAACATAATAGTTTGGCATGTTTCGAACAAACTGATATACTTGGAGGAGTGCAAATAAAACCCAAACTCTCTTTCTCTTTGTTTTATTCAATTCAACAAAATCCACTCACTCGCTTCACTGTCATCCCAACCGCTAAGGAAGGATTGAGTAGCTTCATTCATGGCAACCCAATCACCATCACCATCACCATCACCACCACCACCTCTTCCATCTCCCACCGCCACCGATGAAAATCAAGGTTTCAATTTCTATCTCCTTTTTTATTCATTTCACCTCTCTTATTATCATCGATCGCACTAGAATCCGTAATTGCACCACTAGTATCTTATCGATTCTACTTTTCACTTTCAATAACACTTTTTTGCTTTTTTCTTTCTTTTTTTTAATACGAAATTCTTGTACATGATTATCGATTTATCTCAGTGCTGCACTTTTTGTTTAATTGGGGAAGAGGGAGATTTTTATTAATCAAATTGACACTAATACCGTCTCCGAGGGATTTGAAGTTTGAACTAAGTATCTGAGCTTATACGGCTAAGTTCTTACCACTGAGTTAACACCTCAGGTGTCTGGTGATTGACCATCAACACCATGGCAATCTCATATTGTTTCTCGGTTTCTCGGTTTCTCCGATTCTTGAAGTTTCCCTTAAACTGTGGTTTGGGATCATTAAAGAAAATTTTAATTTTGACTTTCCAAACATTTCAATTTTTGGTCTCGACAATTTATTATTTTGAAGAAGCGTCTCGGCAATTTATGGTTTCAATTTCCAAACAGAATATTAGGGAAAGCATACTTTCTCTTGGAGTCTGTCCCTAACTTTTAGTTTGGAAGGATCATATGACTTGGTAATCTAGTAATCAGTTTTTGGGAAATGTAGAATATTGTGGTTGTGATATTTATGTGACTTCTAATCTGTTTTTGGTAATTTTTCTACAACTTGCATAATTTTGATGCTGTCTTGATTTCTTTAGCTTAGTCAACAACATTGATCTTCATTTCAATTGGATATGTTCATGTCCGCTATTCTTTATATCGTTTCAATTGGATAATTTCAATGTGCCTCCTTTAAATTGATCTCCTATAGCCCCATTTATTTAAGGGAAATGCTAGTTAAGAAGTTTAAAATGGGAACTTTACCTTGGAAATTGTGCATTCAACACATTGAAAGAACAAAAAGTAACTTTTTCAACATAAAATTCATGAATCATTTCTAGTTTTGAATCCTTAACAGGGCAATTGTTAGCATGACCCTTTATTTAAAGTTATAGGTTATTTATTCATGATATTTTATATTCTGACTTTATGTAATTTAGTTAGTTTTTGCAAATAGACTCTAATTCATTTTGAGTTATCTAGAAAATAATTCATTGGAATTTATCTGTAAACGACAAGCCCCACTGATAACAGCAAATTTAGGCTAGTAATTATGTTTATTATTTTGGAGTTTGGCTGATAAATGGGTTAATATGGTAATGATATTTACACATACATTATTCTCACAGGCCCTTTACGAAACCTAAGGTGGATTCGTTTATTTAGACCGATCATAACAAAACTTGCAATGGGACAAAGTATAGGTGTCTGAGGAATTTAAATATACTTCCATGTTATTCTAATCCAAGGAAAACAAGGAAGCTACAACTTTATTTATATTGTACAATCTTTTATGGAGGATTTTGATTGCCACTTTCTAAGACTTTTTTAACCTATACAAATACAAGGATTACATGGAAAAGAGAAAACCACAAGACCATCAAGAGAAATGAGAAAATGTATTTCAAATGATACTCTGATGATTAATTTTAATGCCAAACCTCGACAACTTTATTGTTAGTTATATACTTAATCAATAGCATGACAAGACTAATACCATTTACTAGGGTGAACTGCTGGTAATGACTAAATGAAGCAACAGACATGTAATGATAAATTATATTTCTCAACAGATTCCTTATTTTTCTTATACCAAAGATTATGTTGCTGTCATCATTTTACTGTACCGTTGTTGAATTTTCCCTTCATGGATTGATAGAATTTGCTAGCAGAATGTTACAGATAAGTTGCCAGATATATTGTTTTGGTTATAATAACATTGATTTGCTGACTCTCTTTTTTGAGATTTAGGTGCTGATATTATCCAACCGTCAAACATGGATCAGCAAAATGCCGGAGATGAGTCTGTTAAACCCATTTCATCTACATCAGTCTTTGTGAACTCAGAACCATTGCGGGAAGAACAAGTTCAGAATGCTGTGAAATTTCTATCACACCCAAAAGTTAAAGGTTCGCCCGTCATGTACAGGCGGTCATTTTTGGAGAAGAAGGGTCTTACGAAGGAGGAGATTGATGAAGCCTTTCGGCGTGTGCCTGTAAGCCAGTGCTTTTTTATTGTAAACTAATTATCTTTCAGTCAGTTTCCCGTATGTTCATCTTTTTAATCCTTACCTTGATTAAATATCACAGGATTCAGCTCCAACTGTGCAGACATCTGGTGTAACTCAAGGTGAAACATTTAAATGTTGTACTTTTCCTTCGGGTTGAGTCAGATTGCTCGTGAAATATATATTGGATTAGTTTCGAATAAACTAGATGTGTTCTTGCTTCAGTTACATTTTGAACATGGCTATTATAATGCTAACAGATGGTCAATTGAAGTCACCATCAAACGTTCAGCAACAAGCCCAACAGCAAACTTTGCAGCCAGTTTTACCTGCTTCTACTGGTGTTAATACTTCATCTGGAGCCTTATCACGAACCAGATTTCACTGGTCCCATGCCCTTATGCTAGTTGGATTCCTGACTGCTTCAGGTGCTGGAACAGTTTTAATAATTAAGGTATTACCACCAACTGTTATGCATGATGCCGTCTAAATCAGTATCTTAATGGCTGAGTGCTATTTTCATTTTTTTTCTTCCTTTCTTGTACTTGATATCTTGTTAAATGTACAAGTTTTATCACATTTTTTTTTATCCTTCTGAACTTTAAGCATACTTCATGTTTTAGAAATCACTTCTTCCTCGGTTAAAATCATGGATACGCAAGGTTGTCTTAGACGAAGATGATGAACAATCAAAGAAAACTGACAACAAACCAACTTTGGTTGAAGAAGCCGCTCAAGCTGCTAAATCAGCAGCAGCCGCAGCTGCAGATGTGGCAAAAGCAAGCCAAGAAATGTTGGCTTCAAAGGGTGAAGGTGGGTTTTATGGAACTTTAATTTGCATTGTATAAAATGTCTTCGTTTTGTTTTGATACCTCTACTCTTGCTGAGCATCTTTTATTCTGAGAAATTACTGTAATTATTGGCTCATTGTCATTGCAACATCTGATTTATGCTTTGCAGAAAGGAAATACTTTGTGGAAGTTGTGGGTCTTTTAGATAAGCAAGTACAAGAAATGAAGTTAATGACAAATGCAATAAGAAGATTGGAAGGTAATGGGGCATTACCATTTAATATATTGGGCTGACCTGAAAAGTTTCCAATGCTTTGAATATTTTATTTTGGTTTTCATTTATGACTTGCCAATAGAGCTCGTGTATTTGTTAATAAAGCATGTGGCTGTGTAATTGGGGAACTTGTTATGTATAACCCCTTAAGAGTACAACATGGTGGTTCATGCTGACCAAGAGCTTTGACAAGTTTTATCTATGTTTTTAATATTGTAAATCGATTTCTGGCTTTATGACTGTATCAGGAAAGCCATTTATTCCCTTGAATTTGATTTCATAAAACTGTTTTAGGCTTCCTGATAAATTTTGGTGGCATCATGTCACAAATTATTGTGTATATATGCTGGAATTGTTTACCAGTTATTTAGAATTTTGAAGTTATTGTTGAATATCTGTTTCTACCAAATTATGGAACAAAATGTACCTTCTTATGATATCTGTCTCAGGGCAAGAAGATCTCCGAGTCAGTCAAACAAGTTTGAAGGTCAGATATAAATAGAACTCTGGGGACTGTCTCGTTCTCTTTTATGAAAAATTTTGCACACCTTTTCTGATCCTGATTTGAGTTGTCTATTGTTTAACTTTTGCCGGCATATTTTATTTTAAATACATGCAGCAACTGGTTGCGAATGGCAAGGCGGACTATGACTTGCGTTCAGGTTGTAATATTGATTATTAGATCTTAACTAAATTAGTCTTATTCTGAATTATGTTACCGATCATTAGAATGTTGTATGCAGTGAGATCATTATCCCCACCTGCACCTGTTGAACCATCAGGTCCTCCTCATCCGAAGTCATATATGGAGGTAGTATTTTATATTGCATATTTGCATGTGTAGTTAATTGTTTTTCACCTAGTTGCCTTGCTTTGCCTTGCCTTTTACTTCTGATTCATATCTAAATGTTTGCCATTTCAGCATTGTCTTCATGTCTTGTAGATCACTTCTATTATAATAATCAAAATATAACATTTAGACATTAATTGCTTTGGGATACGACTATGGATTATAACTTTCTGTTATTTATGTTGTATTTCTTAGTTTTGCTTCTGAAAATACCCAAGTCAGGGTGGGCTAAATTGGAAATTTTTAACTGGATGAAATGAAACAGTGATTTAAATCTATTGTGATATTTTTTGTTTGTTTGTTTGTTTGTTGGTGCTGGTTAATGGTTATTACAATCTTGAGTATCGGTTGCATAATTAATGTCCAATTAACTCACCTGTTAGCTGATTGAAGTATTTAAGAGTATTTGCTTCAAATGCCATTCTCCTTATTGTCTCTTTTAATTAATAAATACACTGGTTTGATCCTTCATGAGAATGCTCCCTTCAATTCATGGTACTGAACCTTTTCTTCTGATTTTATTGTTATTTATTTTTGTTTTCTTGGATATTTCATTTTTCTTCGAGTTGTACATTTTCTTTTCTGTCTCTAATTTAATTTCTCGAAACTATCAACCAAATCCTTTTCAAAGACATCATATTTATAACCATGATTAAGATTAGCTATTCTTGTTTGGATTGCAATCAAACTATCTAAGGGTCTGCTTCTCCCTGCAACACAAGTTGAGTGAAGCCTCAAAATTAGTATTTCCTTTGTTTTCTATAAACCATCAGCCAGCTTTCCCAATCTCTGCTTTGGTATAAGGGATCTAATATTGCCATTTATACACTGATTCTAGTAGTACGGTGAAAACATCAATCAAAGCCTTGATCTGCTAGGTAGAGTTGATTATATTGATCAAACAACGCCACAATATCTATTCATATATCATATACAAATATTATTCTTGACATGGACTGAGCATTAATTCTGGTGGGAATATAATAAATTTTTCCGAATAGTTGAATCCATTCTCCCCTGTGGTCTGAATTATAGAAGGCATTATATTGCTTTGCCCATTAAGCAGCAAGCTGATATGTCCCTGATCCAAGTTTTTTTCTAGGAGGGAGAAAGATGGCATGCATTCAAACGGGATGAATGTAAAGACTGGTTGGTTGCATGTGTTTTAAAGAAGGGATAAAGTTGAAGGTTGTAGAGGGACTGTCACTACCTTCATTGCAGATGAAAAAACCAATGTGAAGTTTTTAACAGTTAGGACTTTGTAGCTGGTGTTATGAAATTGAGGAGGGAGTGATTGTGGTATCACCCCTAGAAAGTGTGGACTAAATTGTTAAAGGGAAGATAGGGGGTGAGAAGAGTTAGGCAATAATTGAATTCTCTAGGCATCACAATTCACAGATCCCCAATTTTTATCTTTTATTTATTTATTTTTCTGAATTTTCCTGAGAATTCTGTAATTACACATATCTTCCTGAGTTGAGGAACTAATCTCCAATACGTATGTATATCTTTAATTTAATAATGAATTCTGCAGTAATTAATGAATGTACATTTTCTTCGTATTTGATAGGACAGTGTTATTCATCTTCCGGAATGCTTGTAATATTATGTTTGACTTTTACAATTATCTTTTGCAGATAATGGCCATGGTCCAAAGAGGGGAGAAGCCTTCTAATATCAGAGTAAGCCTTTTAATCTGGATAAAACTTAATTGCATGTTAAAATCATAAACCTGATTTGTGCAGCATTGATATAAAATTATAAGATTGATTAGGAAAAAAAGTAATTAAAGTTTGATATGTTAGGAAAGGTGTCACTGTGAGGTAAAAGATTATGGTTTAAAACTAAAATTGCTCTTCTCTAATAGGTTTACCAATTTTATGTGGCTTGTTACTTTTGTAATACTCTGTGTTTTAATGCAGGAGATCAATGATTTACCCCCCAACCCTAGTCAACAGCCGTCAGATCCTCGCATATTGCCTAGATCCAAGGTTTATTACAAATTTGCCTTTTCTAATTACTTTAGTTTTATGAAGTTTTTTATTTAACCAAGTTAAATACGTCTTTTTTAAAATTTTGTTTTAGTTCATCTTTGAGGATTTTCTGTTAATATAACTCATGCAATGATTCTTTTTTTAAACTTTGATTTGGTTCATCTTTGAGGATTTTCTATTAATATAACTCGTGCAATGGTTCCTAGAAATTTCTGGTTCTGATTGCTGACCATCAATGTGAAAAGTATAATTATACAACTTGTAAAATTCTGGTTCTATTCTAACAAGTATCGGCAAACACATCTATTGAAACATTAATTAGAAACATGAATCTGATTGTGTGTCTCAACTTCTCTTGGGCAGCCATGGGAGATTGGGCAGGTTCAAAACACGTCTAGCCAAGTGTTTCAGCCTCAAGCAAATGGTGAAGAATCGTATATCAAGGTCCAAGATACCACTCAATCAAATGGGGATGACCCAACTCCCTGGTGGCAGAAGAAAAATGTCAGAATCAGAGAGATTGATGAAATTGAGTATAATGGAGCACCAAATGGTTCTGCATCCAGTCAGCAGCCCCTACAACGTGTGTGGGTTCCTCCTCAACCTCCACCGATAGCTATGGCGGGAGCTGCAGAAGCAATCAGGCGCCCAAAACAGGCTGTCCAAAAGGAACAGGCGTCAGATAACCAGTCAGTAGTTCAATCTTCAGACATCTCTAATGGGGAGCATGAGATCCCAAAACCGTCGGAATCTGAAGGTGCTGTAGAGGGAAGCAATGTCGGCTCTGGTGAGATACAAGTCTTACAAGAAGACCATGAAACAACATATGAATAGAAATTAAGGTGAAACATGAAGTTGGAAATAGAGCTTGAAGTAGTCCCAAATTCTGGATAAACTGGACACAGTATGTTTCATAAACTGGATATCAATACAAGATGCATAAGTGGGTGTCTTTTTCATGAAAGAATATGGTACTAGCAGAAGTATGCGCTATTATAGGTTTTATGATGTATGTCATATTTTTATAGTTACCGGCTAGCAGCTGCAAAATACCCTTATGGAATGCGATTATTATTTTTATCATATATTATCATATTTATAAAAAAAATACTTTCTTGGGTCAAAATATTTAAAAATCTTTAGAATATTACGCACATCAAAATCAACAATTAGGTGACTGAAATGCCAACTAACTGGTGTATGCATCAAGTGCAAAATTAACTAAGATATTTTATAATGTGGCATCAAGGATAATGTATTAAACTTAACTAAGATAAAAAAGGGCAAAATTATACGATTCGTCTCTTAACTTAATTTTGAATAACATTTTCGTCTTTTATCTTTTTTGTTCTGATTTAGTCTTTATGTTATAAAATGACAATATCTTATATTTTAGCTTTTTTCAATGAAATCTGATTTTCTAGGCAAGTATTATGAAGATTTAGGTCTCTTTGAGTTTGATGAATTTTTTTGAGTTTTGATTATTTTTTGGACATTTTATAACATAAAGGATTAAATTGGGACAAAAAAAATAAACGATGAAAGTGTTATCTAAATTTAAGTTAAGGGACAAATTGTGTAATTTTTCCATAAATAAGGTTTGAACTATAAAATGAATCGCTTCTAGATTATTTTTTGTGAATTTTGTTAAATCCATGAAGTGGAGATTCAAAGTCTGAGTTATATGTTAGGAACACTTTCTATACCGTTCATTTTTATCAAATGAAATTAATGTGACTTTCACATTTTAGAAATAAATCCTACGTAAAGTGACATGACTTATATGAGTTTCATGGGTTTATGAAACAAGTTAACTACATATCTTTCTATCTTTTAAATTTGGGTTAAATATGTTTTTAATCCCTTAAAATTATAAATTTTTAAGTATAGTCTCTACAAAAAAGTTATTCACTTTTCATCTCTATTTACATTTTATATGAACTAAACTTAAAAACTCGTGATTTTATAGGGACTAAAAATATATTTAATCTTTCAAATTTTACACTATCCGCAATTTTGATAGGTGAACTGTTTTTCATGTTCTGTTTCATGTTTCGTGGTGGTATACGTAGATGGTCACATTGTGTTTCATGTTTTTCTTAGGGGGCATTGTGTTTCACGATTGTCTCTTTTTAATTTAGAAACACAAAAGTACCCATATAGACCATTAAACCACAAATTATATCTTTTTCTTTGAGAGTAAATTATATCTATCTTCCCTAGCACTGCAACATGCGGTCATATTGAGAAAGACTTAATTGCATGTTTGATCTCTTATGTTTTAGAAGTTTTAAGCTAGTCCTTTACGTTTTCAAAATTTCAAGTTGGTCCAAAATATTATTCACGTTAGAATAAGTTAGTCCCTTCAATCACTTAATGTTTAATGATTCGGGATGATAATATAGGTGATCGAACTTAACTTATTTAGAAAATCAGTTTTAAAACATTTTTTTAATTTTTTTTGTTTTATTAAACTCAATATCATGTCGTGGAATGGCTAACTGATTCTAATGTGAGTAACGTTTTGGATCAACTTGAAACTTTTAAAACGTAAAAGACCAATTTAAAACTTTTAAAATATAAGGGACCAACTTAAAAACTAAAATAAACATAAGGGATCAAACATGCAATTAAGTCTATTGAGAAACATAATCATATACTTTTTTCTCCCAAGTAATATGAATAAATGTAAAATACAAGATTCGAATCAAACTTATATGTATGGCAATGACTTTATCAATTCAGTTATGTTCACGAATATATATAGCGATATACTTCATCACAAATTAAAGAAAAAAATGTAAGGCGGTATTTGCAGAAGTTTGCATTCGCCTAATGCCAAACCAGGAACATCAAAGCATCTTATAGTACATTTAATATATTTTGTTTTTATTAGAAGATTCTCAAATCACGTTCGCTCTCATATTTCGAGTGAACTATTAATTCTTAATTCTTGCTCTTAATTTAATATATATATATATATATATATATATATATATATTTATAAGACCAACTTGTTTAATGAAGTGAATGAGTATAAGGTCTAGTATTTAATTATGTTTAGATATCATACTACCTCCATTTTATATTGAGTGTCACTTAAAAGATATGTCCACATAATAAGAAAAATACATAATTATATAAAATATGTATATATCGTTTATTTTAATTATAAGTTATAATCAAGTATTTCATTTAGTTTTACATAGTTATAGATCAGTTTGAGCTCTCAAGAGAAAAATACTAGAGGTGTCTCAAATTAAAATTCTTTATTTGCGTGATTCATATACACAGCGGGTAGAATATAGACATTGCGTGTTACATTATTATTATGCAAACTTCTTAATTAATTTTCGTTTAGGTAGGAAATACACGTTTCTTGCTTACAAGTTACAATCCATTTAAAATTGTATACTCTGTTACTGATAGGTTAGGGTATCTCGTTAATAAAAAGAAGAAGAAAAAATGAAGATAAGATTTTTTAATGGAAAATGAAGATAGTTGTTAAAGATAAAAAACAGAATCAAACATACAAGCATTAAACGATTAAACAATTTAGAAATTATTCAATATTTAAATTATTTAACAGAGAATAGACATGCTTTTAAATGTTCAAAAATTGACAATCTTAAAGTTCCAAACGAAAATTTGCTAACAATTGTTAAACGAAAATTAATTCAGAAAAAAGTGGACTAGCATGTTGGACTAGCATTTGTCAGAAAAAATAAATTTGGACTAGCCGCCTGTCTTAATTCTTTGAATTTGACTCTTATAAAGGAAAAGATACTAACATGAAAAATAATTAAAACAAGGAGTGGTATTTTGATCAATGTACAATTTGTTATGAATTTTCATAAAATATAATTATTGATTTTTTCATTAATGACTAATATTTGTAATTTCATACTTATCCAAAATATACTAATTTTATATTTTAAAGTGAATTACTCTTTTTAACACTATTTATTTAAGATTAAAATAAAAGTGGTTATAGATAAAATTATTTTAAAATTATTTTAAAAAATTATAATTATTTATAATAGAAAAATCAGTTTTTAATCTTCTCTCTCATGTACCACACTTGGTAAAATAATAAGATAGGAATATTTTTAACACTAAAAGAATATAATTCATTTCATAAATAACATAGTATTCGATAAATATAGGAATATAATGATAGTATTATTGATGATTAAGTGCATATATAAATTTGTTGTCAAGGTGTTGACTGCATTTATTTTTCTTTTAGAGAATTCAACATGAAAGTTAACTTATGAACAACGATAATCATCTACCACAAATTTTAATGAATTAGATAGTGGAAGAGAAGTATTTGAAGGAGAGAATCCAATTTCAATATAAAATTAGTAAAAGACTCCTAAAAATAAATACAAACAAGACTGTTTAAAGATAACTTTTGAATTAAAGAAGATGATTTTATTTTATCAGATAATATGTAGTTAATGATATAATTCATATAGTAAAAAACTCATAGAAATGCTTAGGATTGAACTCACAATTCTAATTTCAACACTTAATTGAATGGATTTAGCTCACTTTCACAAACTTCCTAAAAAATTTCAAACAATAAATAATGTAAAAAATGGTTGTGTGATGTAATTGAGTGAGTTTCACATAATCACATGAAAGTGAATAACTTACTAAACAAAAGTATCTATCTAGTTTGAAACTAAAAGAGAATATATGATAAGTGAACCAACGATGATTCCACAAGTTGGACCCTCGTCCATACTCTCTATTTCGTCCTCATTCTAATCTATTTCTATATTACCCACTTTCCATTTCCCTTACCTCTCTTTCAAAAATAATTAATTAACAATAATACCCTGTTGTTGATGCTGTCCGAAACCACATCCATTGTGGATTCTTGTCTCGGCTACAAATATTATTATTAAAAACTCTAACCCACCACATCTTGTTACATAAGAACACTGCACTCTCTTTGGTTTTTTATTGTTCAAGCTACAACATCAACCTTTTTGATGGCTCTGAATTTGTATTCTCCAGCTGAACTTAAGTCTGGTTTTTTCACTGACCCCCTCAAGTCTAACCGCTTCACTCCTAAATTCCCAGGTTCTTTCTTCTCTTCAATCCTTTGTGTTAATTAGCACAAATCATTTTGTTTATATTGATTGATTAATGCTACTTTGATTCTCAGGTGGTGTTGCTTTGAAAAGAAAAGAAAATGGAACAGCATCAGGAACAAGAGTTTACTGTTCAGTGCAGTCAACATCAGGACCACCACCAGCATGGCCAGGACGAGCAATCCCAGAATTAGGTAACAAGACTTGGGAAGGCCCTAAACCCATTTCCATTGTGGGGTGTACTGGTTCAATTGGAACTCAGGTACTGCTATATGAACCCACCCTCTCATCAAAATTGACTATTTCTGTTTTTTAATGCTTCATTTGTTACAAGTTTTTTTTTCTTTTCTTTTTTTTGTGATTCATTCCCCCCTGTATGCTTTTGTAGACACTAGATATTGTCGCTGAGAATCCAGATAAGTTTAGAGTTGTCGCACTTGCAGCTGGTTCAAACATTACTCTTCTTGTAGATCAGGTAATTACTTCATTCAACCATGTTATGTTTTGAAACTTTGGATTGGTTTGTTACTATATGTCTGAACACAATAATTTCTTAAATTTTACATGATGGATTCACTCCCATGGCTATTAATTGTTGTTATATTGAAAATCATCTTCCTGTTTCTGTTTTCAAAAACCTCGTATTCACTCTTAAGCGTTTACGACGGATTTCATTATTTTCTTCTCTTAGAAGACTAAACAAGTTTTAGTTTGAAGTTAATTAATTGTATGGTTTAAGGTTCAGTCAGTATATCTCAAATTTTGAATATGCTACCAACTATGGGAAAAAAGATTAATCTCTTGGTATTTATGTTACATAGGTTAAAAGATTTAAGCCACAACTCGTTGCTGTTAGAAACGAGTCTCTACTTGCTGAACTTCAAGAAGCGTTAAAAGATGTTGAAGAAAAACCTGAGATCATCCCGGGAGAACAAGGCGTCATTGAGGTGGAAATCTGTTTTGTTTATTTATTGCAATTTGGTTTAGAATACCAATATCGTTTTTCATAAGCTATTGCTTTTATATGCTTAGGTTGCACGTCACCCGGATGCAGTCACTGTTGTCACGGGAATAGTAGGCTGTGCAGGACTAAAGGTAACCTCTTTTCCCTTTTTTCGGCTCTCTTTTGTAACTGTTTTATTCGCTATGCTACGAAAGAGATCTTCCGTGTGCGTGCATCTACACGCTTTTTAAATTAACTTTGTTAATTGCATCCAACAATTTGAACTTTGAAGAACATTGATGTTGTTGTTGCTATTATATTATAATATTTATTATTATTATTATTATTATTATTATTATTATTATTATTTGCTTGTCAAATTTATTTATTTGAACAATGATAACAAGTGAGTCAAATAAAACAAAACAACAATGATAATGAAACATCAATGATAACAACCAAGTCTTATCTTACTACATGTAAAATTGCAAGGCGTTCTTATCAGTCTTATTTTTATATTAGGGCATTGATAGTTTGAAAGGAAAGTGATCTACAAATTGTGAAGTAAAGAATGTCATTGTGTGTGTATTGTAATAATATATTGCTTATAATGGCCCATATTGCATGAACTTGGTCATTGAATGTTGAAAATTACACACAAAAACCTTGAATGTGTCTTTTTCGGTTAAGTTAGTTCACACATTACAAACCTTTGGGACTAATTCAATAGCAAAATAGACATTCAAGGATTAATTTGATGGCTAAATGCATGTTTGGGGATCATGTGTGTGATTTTCATGATTTCATCTTTCCATTCATGTACTATTATGACTGATGTGCTATCTTTCAATGACTCGTTTGCTGTTCATTTATTTATTAGTGACAAAAATCGTAGAAAAATTAATCAGCGAGAAAAGACACAACTATGATTGTATCACTATTATCACAAAATATATATTAGATTGCTGAAAATCCTCTCATTTTTTTATTAGCCAACAGTTGCGGCCATAGAAGCTGGAAAAGACATAGCTTTGGCCAATAAAGAGACACTAATTGCCGGAGGTCCTTTTGTCCTTCCTCTTGCCCGGAAGCATAATGTAAAAATACTTCCTGCTGATTCCGAACATTCTGCTATTTTTCAGGTACAAAATCACATACTGCATTACAAAATTTGTGTGTGTAACAAGAGTAGTGGACTATAGATACCCTGGCTTATATATTTCACATATTATACTCTGGCCTCAACATCTTTTTTATTAAACTCGGGCAATTATTTCATCACCTGCTTCATTTATTAATAGAAAAACTATTTTTCGCTTCAGTGTATCCAGGGGTTAACAGAGGGTGCACTTAGGCGAGTCATTCTAACTGCATCCGGAGGTGCTTTTAGGTATGTAAAATAAACCTGAGTGGCAGCACTTTTCCTGTTTCCCATGTTCAGTTGCTTCTTTTTATGTTGGATACAATAAACTTTTTTATGTATGTCTGAATTTTGCTTGCTGCCAATTTTCATATCATGATGGAAACCCATTGATCATGGAAAACCTTGAATTTCCCTTTCTTAGTTTTGTTGTGGACCCTATATGATCTACATGACTGTAAGTATGCTTCGCTTCATGATTAATAGGGATTGGCCTGTTGAGAAACTGAAAGATGTTAAAGTTGCCGATGCATTAAAACATCCCAACTGGAGTATGGGGAAAAAGATAACCGTGGACTCTGCTACACTTTTTAACAAGGTTTCTTTCTTTCTTATGATATATGTATGATTATGTGATTTAAATTTCCCAAGTATATAGTAAATTTGTTCTACTTCTTTTGTAGGGTCTAGAAGTGATTGAAGCACATTACTTATTTGGAGCTGATTATGATGATATTGACATTGTCATTCATCCACAATCAATCATACATTCAATGATTGAAACACAGGTTTAGACCTTATAATATGTTGTGTTGGCTGCCGTCTTTTGATAATCCTTAATGTTGTTAAATATTAATCTAATACTTAATTATTTTTTCCTTTATAGGATTCATCTGTTCTTGCACAATTGGGGTGGCCTGATATGCGTTTGCCAATCCTTTATACATTATCATGGCCTGACAGAGTTTATTGTTCTGAAGTCACTTGGCCTCGGCTTGATCTTTGCAAGTACGGTTATTTTCCCCTTAATTTCGTTTCCTTAGTTCATACTGAAGAAAATAGACAGATCCCACCTAGGCATAGAGTTTTGAAGTTTGAAAATTTATTGTTTGACAGAGCCATATTTGAAATGTGAATATGCAGGCTTGGTTCCCTTACTTTTAAAGCTCCTGACAACATTAAGTATCCATCCATGAATCTTGCCTATGCTGCTGGCCGCGCTGGAGGCACCATGACAGGTGTTCTTAGTGCAGCAAATGAGAAAGCTGTAGAGATGTTTATTGATGAAAAGTAAGTAATATTTTTGTTATTTTACTCATTACAACTTACAAGTTCCGGAAGAATTGTGCTGAACATTGATTGCATTTAAAAAATACTGCAGTTATAAGAAACCTTCAAAATATAAGTTTTACTTCCATCCCACCATAACCTCAAGATAATTATCCATGCAAATACAAAGTTTTTAAAACCCAAAACACTGACTCATTTCCAGGTTTGTGAGAAGTTATTCCATTTGTCTCTCCCCGAATCTTGCTTTCACAAAGTATCAAAATTCCTTCATGCTGATTGTTAAAATAATAAAAAGGATCAGTTATTGGCGATTGCCTCCTATATATAACTTGCATCTGTATTCAGCAGGGTGGATATTTATTAGCATTTGTCGTGGTCTTGAATCCTTGATTGTGTGGCCATATTACTTTGATTTTTACCAGCACTTTTCAGTTCTTTACAATCTTAGAAGATTCCAAGCAAAACATGACTATTAGGAATTTGTCATGTTCTAACGCTGTCTGATACGTGTGCCGTGTGCATGGCTCCTTTTTGAAATTGACAGTGCTCCATACATCATAGGTTTTAGGCTACAATATGTGTCTTGTTGATCTAAATCATTAAATCCACATTTAATTGGTTATTTTGCTGTTTTCAGGATTAGCTATTTGGATATTTTCAAGGTTGTGGAGCTAACATGTCAGAAGCATCAAGATGAATTGTTGACCTCACCTTCCCTTGAGGAAATTATTCACTATGACTTGTGGGCACGAGAATATGCTGCTAGTTTGCAAAGCTCTTCAAGCTTCACTCCTGTTCTAGCATGAGACTGATCACTGATTTAAGAAGAATTAGTGGTTGTGGTGTGGCCCGATTCCTACCAGCTGCTAGTGTTAGCATTTTTCTCCTTAATTTCTTTGGCCATTGAACAATTGTATACAATTTAGCATGGTGTATTCCCCAGATTTTGAAAGATAAGGGTTTTATTAATGGAATATTTATCTTACACCACAATTTCGTTGATCTTATAGTTTTGTCATAACTTCAATGAATAATAATTCGTCTGTCTTTTAACCGACAATATGAGCCTAGGCATAGCAGATTTGGCCATTGATGCTCAAGGCCCTTACTCTTGATATCATATTTGGGGAATTGATCATATTTATTTTTCAATCTCAATTTCTTTCATTAGTTTGGTTTTTCTTTTATATGTATAAACATTGCTATAGTTTTGATAATATAAACATGATACTGTCACAATAGACGGAGTTTAAATATTCTCCACACACTTCAACTTACTCTAAAATTTTCATAATTGAAAGAAGAAATGTTGAGGATTCACTTCCCATATTTACCTGTTTCAACATCACCCTCTCAAGGAATGTAGGTACTCTTGCATCCCTCACTTGCCACAAACCGTAGTGCTGTGTTATTGATATTATTTATACTAAATAGATTATACATGTTTATGAAATAAAGTGGGGTTAATAGCCCCAAGAGAGGTAAGTGTACATGCACCTTTGTGTAGTTCATACAACATTTTCTTGAAGTTCATTTCCAGCTATATGCTGCTGTCGATATTTCAATTACAGGCACATCGTCATAGTGATCTCTAACTATTGACTTTGGAAACAGACCACGTTATATTGTCTTGCCTTACTTCTATTTTTCCAGACGTTCCTATGGAAATGGAATTGGTCTGCCTTTTTCTCATCTTTTTGTTTTTTTTTTTTATATCAAGTAGCCTAGTGGCTAGAGCTCACACAATTAAACGTGGAGAAGTGGGGTGTCCGGGGTTCGAACCCCGATCCCTGCATATAACATGCAATATCCCTACCAACTGAGTTAAGTCTTTTTCTCATCCTTACTAGAAGTTTTTTAATACTCCTACATTATGATGAACTTTAATTATGGTCAAATCAATCGGAAATATCCGAAATCCATCTCTAACTGGAACAACTTTTTGTTTGATTTTACCAACGTTCCATCCAAGTTTCACTTTATTAGAGTCACTTACAATGAAAACCCGAGGATTAAGATCACAAAAATATAGCATCACAAAGTTGCTTTTAATTGAGGATATAGTTAAAATTTAAGATAAACTTGGTAGAGAATGACATATTAGACATCAATTATAAGCACAATTTTTATGAGTCCCTTATAAGTTGGGGTCATTATCATACACTTATTTTATTCCTGCCACCGTCAAGAAGACATGTGGAAAGCTGAAAATCCACTGTGCCATTGAGCCATGGCCAACAATACTGTCTGCCATTCAAAATTAATGGGTGGTATAAATATTTCACTCGCCAATATATTGCCTCCTTGATTAATCCAATAGCCTCCCTGGAAAGATTTTGGCGAATGCTGAGATTGGAAAGTAACTTTGGTCAAGGTATGCATGTACCCAGAGTTTTCAAAGTATAGTGAAGTAAACTCATATTGTCAATTGCGAATTTGACTAGTAGACTTTTTTTTTTTTTTTTAAGGGAGTAGACTTGTTAAGTTTACCTCTTAATTAAAGTAATATAGTATGTGACATATACATATACTTATATAATATAGTAAATACACTCGTAAAAGAACAATATATAAAGCAAATATTTGACATGAAAAATCAGAGGATAACAAAGAAAAACAATGGAATATAAAAACCAAGATGAAAAAAAGACAAACTTTTCAAAAATAAACAATATTTTACCCTAGTTCACTACAAGATCAGCTCAATAAAATCGGTTTCCTTTCCGAGTTTTTGGCCCCATTTGTTTTTTATTTTTTTAGGAAAAAAATTATTTTCTCAGTAAAACAAATCTATTTTATCATTTTTAAGTGTTTGTTTAAAATTTTTAGAAAAATCATTTTATCAAAAAAAATATATTTTGACTATAAAATGAAAAACTATTAGGATTAGTTTTTCTCGAAATCTATTTTTTTCAAACATGAACTAGTTAAAAATCTTTTTTTTTTTAAATGATTTTTTTTAATAGTAAACAAACACAAATAATTTCAGATTTTAACACAAAATCTATTTTCTTTAAATCTAAAACAAACGCATCCTTTACCAATACAGGAAAGGAAGCTTCTTTTGATAATTCTTGCAGTTGTTTTCTATTTTTTTAAAATAATTTTTGTAGTTGATTTTCATGTCCCACTTTACTTAAGTCTACATTCTTTGATATTCTGTTTTTTTAATTTTATTTTAGCCAGCCTTGACCCTCCAATATAATTAGTAAAGCTAAAACCCACTCTCATTTTAGACAAAACAAAACCAAAATAAACTCTTATTCTGTTCAAGTTCAAGAAAAGACAAAAAAAAAACAGCATGCTTTAGTATTTGTACTTTAATTTAACCGAACCTATGCTCCAACTCCAAGTCTCAAACAAAGACTTGCTCTTGTTGACATAAACATCACCGTCTCAACAAGTCTATGCCGTGTGAGACCCACACCTTCTTTTTTCTACACGAAAATACGGAACAATACTTGCCAACTTATATTACAGTATATTCTGCGTCACCTTTTCCATGATACCATGCAGGCACAAAAACACACACGTCATCTTCTCATTTAGTTCTTCCAATTTCCAAAATTCAATTCTAACTTTATCAACAAACATAGCCACAAAATAAAACCTAACTAAAAAAGATATCCCAAATCTAAACTAACCCCACAACACATACAACAATTCTATAATTCAATCTCTATAAACAAATTAAAAGAGAAATTTTACACAGAATGTACATATCGATATCATGGTAGATTTGACGAAATAGTGGCTAACCGTATTATTGCATTGTTTGGTTTGGTGTCCAACGTATTTTGTGTGTTTCAAAACCATTCCACCGTGAAAATCAGAAGCTAAGAATAATCGCTTCTCTCAATTGTACCGCATAAATAAACAAAAACATTATATGTCAAACTCATCACGAATCCAAACATTAACTAAATCTCATGCAAATTTTATAATAAAATAAAATTATCATGCTATGCAAACTTTAATTACACCAAAAGAAACCCACCGAAATTGAATTGAAGATAATAATTGTGAGAAGATAGTAATAATCTAGGCTTCAAAAGCCCATTACTGAATAACCCAGCTAATTCCTAATTTCCTCTTGGATCGATACCCATCTTTGGCCTCCCCTACGCCACCGTTAACGGCAGACCTATCCTTACCACCGGGGCTCATAAACAAAAGCGACTCTTTCTTTCCATCACTATGACTCCGAAGTAGCAAATCCCGAAACTTCCACCGTTTTGAAGCCGAGTCCGTAGAGCTGCTCTTTTTGCAAGGTGGGGTCCACACGCAGTACGTATCCGGGGCAACATCGTCAAACTCTTCACCTTCGACTGCCATGAGCTTCTTCAGAGGTAAACGACGACGCCGTGGCACAGTTTCAGGGAGAACGGGAGAAACAGAAACGACGCCGTTGAGTAAAGATTGGTCGAACAGTGGGTAAGTGGGTTTGATCTGACCGTTGTGGAAAATGTCATCGGCGGAGACAGTGTCTGTGGAAAGTAAATTGAACTCGAACTCAGAGTCATCGTTGTTGACGGTGTCGTTTTGTTGTGAAGATTCGAGAAGTGTGTCTTCTTCGGTGTGGAGGTTGTGGATGACTCTAGCTGCAATTTGAGATAAAGTATCAGAACTATAACTGCTGAAACTTGGAGATGAAAATTGTTGATGGAGAGACTCTGTTTGCATCGTCATCGTTCCGTTTCAGAAGAAGAAAGTTTATGGTGACATCATTGAGGTGTAGGAAGATTCTAGGATGTGGTATTTATAGGGAGGGAGTGGTAGTGGTGGTTTGGTATTAAGATTTTGAGAAATTCAAACATTTTTGACAACTTTCTCTTTTCATATATACGTTGTTGTTGTTGTTCTACTTTCTCTCTCTATTGCTTTGATATTTATGTCATTATCTAAATTTCTTTTTCTAACGTGGTTGTCCAATAAATTGTCATATAAAAAGGTTGTTTAAGTAACATTGCTCTGAAAAATTTGTTTTCCAATGTGAAGTAATTAGGAGAATGTGGAAGAATGCAACGAATCATCTACCCTTTGCCTGCTTATAAAATGACTACAAACTGTTCAAATGACAGCTTGGTGGTAATGGTTGTCCCAAAGTTTAGTTTAGTGTGTGCCTAATTAGCCGAATGGGCATCTCCACTCAATGGATAGTATTTTGCTTTTACGATCATTAAGGCAATGATTAATTATGTTGATTTTAATGATAAAATTAATATTATTATTTATTAAAATATTCTTATTAATCATAGTTAGTGGAGTAATTAAGTTGCATGAAATTCAATAAATAAGGGCATAATAGTGAAAATAAAAAAATGTTACATTGATGATATTGTAAAGTGACAATTATTTTAAGAAAAAGAAAAAAATGTTAAAGAGACAATAATTATGAAATGAAATTAGTATTAATTTAGTCTCTAAATTAGTTTTTTTCTCTCTTTCAAATAAGAATAAATTATCAATTTATCCTCATAGAATTAGAGTCGGTGTTTATCTCTCATATCTTGTGAATAAACAAAAAAGATTTTGAGGATGAATGATGTCGAACAATATAGTCTTCGTGTTAACTAAAAGATTAGTACTTGTTTGGTTTAGCGGTTGTTTCAAGCAAATTACGGTGGATTTTCACGTTTTCACAAAAGCTTGCTTTGTAGCTTCAGGATTTCCACATCCAACTTGACTTGGGACGTGATATTTGCGAACCTGATCCAAACACGCACTTAGTGGTGTGATATGACATGTACGGTTGTTTGCTTGTGTGGCAAGATCACATGCAAGTCAGTTCTCCTTTTTTTTCTAGTTTCTCTTTGATTTCCCCCACTTCAATTCAATTGCTCTTTGCTTTTTCCTCCTAAGTAAGCAGTGTTGGTTTTCTCATAGGTATGGTATGGAGCGTTCATATGTGGTGGAGTTGGTGTTGTTCCTCCACGAGTGGTCAAACTAGTGTAAGTCCTCTAATGGACAGTGGCCTTATGCCAAAGTATCAGGGTATATAACTTAACTATTACTCTGAATCTATAATATGTCTTAGCCTGCAAATTTAGAATTAATATGTGCAAACTAATCACTTGTTAGAAAATTAGTTCCTGCAATCCCTATCAATCCATATCAGTCAAATTAAATTAACAGAATTGATCGTATTTTTTGTGTAGCTGTATGTCTATCTTGGACAATCATATTGCAACCTTGGACGCCTTGTTTTTGGGATCACATTGGCTTCTCATCAAATCCATGTATTGTGACAGTGGGATTTCTACCTATGTTTCTTCCTCTTGTACTTCAGCTTGCATGAAAAAATAAAATGCATGTGAATAAAACTTGCATTCTTGTATTCTCCCAGAAAAAATTATTCCTTCCTATGAATAAATCTAGTAAACTTAAAACAAACATCTCTTGTATGAAATCATATAAACATGGTTACTGGTTAGTATATTACTAATGTAACTGCCTATACAAATCCAAGTATATAACAAGTAAGTAATTTGTGCAGTAGAAAACAAGTTGTAGTAACCCTTATGTTATGCCTCAAGAACAAGGCAACTTATAAAACAAATGATAACTGATTGATGGATTTCAAATTCTTGGTTGATGATACAGAGGGGCCTATTAAAGCTGTGGTGTTTGTTATGTAGGCAAATGATTATAGAAAAGAACCCATAAACAGAACCATTATACTACAAATACATGGTACAAATCCAGCCATCAACCTCTCAGACAATCCAAACAAGAGTTTATTCATCGCATGCTGCAAATAATAACAACCATGTCACACATACTACCCTCCATTTGAATCTGGGGAATAATTGACTTTGCATATGTTTGGATTTGTAGTAAACTCCAGCGACAGCCTTTCTTCAATTTTACTTCCTCCGGTCCTATTTATAAGAGAATTTTGGGTTAACAAAAGTTGATGTATCTAGTTAAAAATTCAGTCCAAATACATTTACTTTTGTTGACCTAAATTTCTCTTATAAATAGGACCGGAGGGAGTATTTTTTCATGATTTTTCTGTATTCAACCAAATAATCAACGAAAGGTTGGCAGATCCAACCTGGCTGGGTTCAGATTTTTGAGTTCTTAAACTTCTTAGCTAGTGTTGCAAAATAACAAATTTAGCGAGGTCAAAATGCAAAATATGTATCCGTAGCCCCCTCAAAAGGCTGCATCTGCCCCTGCATCGAAGAGACAAACTAATCATTGCATTTGACTCTTATGGAATCCATAGCCCTTTTGAGTCTTACTCTTGATGACTCTTTATAATACGCTCCATCAACTTTCTCGCTACTCCAGTATTTCCCTGTCTGTAAGAAAATGTTTGACCCTTCTAGTGTGAACCTTTATTATTGGTCTACCAACACATTGTTGTAACCGAATAAAAACAGAAACCAAACAACTAAAAGAAAGCGAATGAAACAATTTTTTTTTAAGAATGCAACTTGGAGTTGCTAAATATCCCCCATAGTAAAAGCCTATCTGCTATTACATTATTCCAACCAGTAGCTGTAACTAACTAGAAAGACAACGCAATTCCTTCTACTATAGTACAATTAACATAAAAACAAAACGCATATACCACCCAAACAAAAAAAAAATCAAATGTCGCCTTGTTTCTCATGCTTGTTTTCAACCTCGATGTAAGTTTGGTTAGTGCGAGTGTTTGTGTCAACTCCAGTATTCTATCACTTTCTTTAGTATTTATTGTATGGACGAGCATTCCATCCACGTTGCTGGCGGTCCGGCTTGCTTAAAGATTGCATGCATTTTCTGGAAGACAGACAAATTTACCTAATTAGATTAGAAAGCATGATAATGTGATCGAACAAGAAAAAGAAACACATGAGGTTTTGTCAAAGAGGCAATCTAACGTTTTGTTTTTGGCATACACAGTTTCCTACAAGAAAGTTGCAGATAACATCTAACTCCATAGTTTAAAGACACAGGGTTGGCTCACTCTTAACTATAAGACAAATCAATCAAATGTTGGATCAACCTCATATTTCTTTTCTGTAGAAGGGGGTTTAAGTAGCAAAACTCGTTCAGTACTAATGCCATGTGATTTCCACCACATTAAAATCAACTAGCACTGTCACAAACTACATCCTGCAATTTGCAATTCAAACCCTATTCTTATTCCCAGCTCATTATAATGTTAAAACGTATTCAAAAAAGACCTTTGTTAACTATTGGAAGCTAAATAGACATCCTGGGTTTCCAAGTAATCAAGAAGTAGGAAGAACATGGAGAGCAACTTCCAGCTTCAATCAAACAATCTGCGTTTCATATTTCCATGAACATAGATTCCTATTTTCTAATTTTCCAACCACAATGGAAGGTGAAATCGCCCACCTAGTAGGAAAAGGCTATCACGGTCTTAGTTTATCGAAATGCAGTGTGAAATTAGCTGCCCCACATTTGATACAGCCAAAAATATGCACGTCGTCATCGAAAAAAGTAGGGACAAAGCACCTCAATTTAATTTTATTGGGAAAACTATATTCATCTCCCTTGAGGTCTCTTGAAATGTAACTCACACCCCCTCTATTTTTGCGCTAATAAGAAACACCCTTTATTTATGTAATAGGATGACATAAAGCAGCCTTTTTGCTAACACCGTTTACAATGGAGGAGACAGATTTGTTTAAGCACGTGTCTAATGTCTCATGTCTATCATACAAACCCAGCCAGCCCACATAGAAGTCATTTTCTTCTATCAGCCACAAAAACACCTCTATTTTTGCACTGATAAGAAACACCCCTTATTTGTGTAAAAGGTGGCATAAACCAGCCCTTTTGCCAACACGGTTTATAAAGAAAGAGACAGATTTGTTTAAGCACGTCTACCACATAAAGCTCCCATGCAAACCCAACCTACCACATAGAAGTCAAGTCATCTTCTTCGATCGGCCACAAGAACACAATCAGCCACAATTTTATCAATTTTTCGAACATGTAACACGAAGTTAAGTTGATGTGTCATGACTAGTACTATGTGTCAGTAAATTAACAATTGATCCATTCATCATCCAAAACCATGAATAGAGTTCTACGAAGATGTGTTATTTGATTGACAATGCTAACTTCCATTTAATTGAAATAAAACAAAAGGTGCGTCTTAACTCCTAAATATTTGAGAAAATTAGACTCTATGTCTGCTATGCTTCTGTAAAAAAAAAAAGAAGCTCTACTATGCTTCAACGGGGGATTATGAGTTTCAAGTTTTCAAAAAGAAACAATACGGAAAACAGCAACACCACCAACAAAAGCAAACTTCAGGATTTTTTTTCCCCCATTTAATCAAAAGGCAGCTAAAGCCGAAGGAGCCAAGGAGGTTTGTGCTCATTGAAAAAATAAATGGGAAGTGAGTTACATTTCAATAGAATTTAGGAGAGGGGGATAAATTTTCCCAAAATTTTATTTAGCATTATTAACTTTGATCTATAAGTTATACCAAAGTGAAAGACCAGCATGTCTAAATTCTTAACAAAGAACAAAATTCAGAATCACCAAAGAGAGATTAGAAGTACCTTCGCTCTGAAAGATTTGATAACAGAAAACAACAATTTGTCACCTGCAACTTTTCTAACTTTTTGTATCATTTCATGTCGCGAAATCTTCTTATCCTGTAAAACAAACAGAAACACAAACACAATTTCAACAAAAAGAAAAAACCAGTGACTGTCACAAACCCCACAACCAAGTCAGAAAAACTTACCCGATACTCCTTGTGAAACTTGGCAATGGAAACAATATCAGACGGAGGCAATATCTTTGAAAGCGCAGAAATCAGAGTCGGGAATTGCATAAAAGGCGAAGACGGTCTCATATGTTGCCCTCCAACTCCAACCTTCTCATGCCCTATGAAACCAAACAAACAAAGAAATCTGAAACATCATCCCTAATAACAAAAACACAACAAATAACTACAACAACACAAGTACACGCTACCTTTGTCGGAAGCAAGTTTGAAACTCAAAACATATTCAGGCAAGACATGTGTGTTGATCTTGTTACTCCAAACAATGAACTCTTTGGGAGATGAAAAACTATCCACCCCAGAATCAAATTCTTCCGAACTCGGTCTGCGTTGATCAGAACCTGCAGGCACAGCCTCCAATTTTCCCATGATCACACGACAAAGCAACAAGTGCCTAAATCCTTGTTTGTCAACAACAGTTCTTTTCACACTGTAAAAAACACAAACGTAAAAATAAAAAAATTACACATTACATCACAAAATCTACATCAATTAAATTAATTAAATTTTAAACCCTAACCATTAAGTAAAGTTAATTCAATTAACTAACTAAACTAATCAATTAAATAATAATGAAATTAACGCGTACCTTTCAAGTGGAGTATCATTCGGAGAAAGACGCAGACCATTGCTATGAACATAACCAAAACCGTGTTGAATAATATCAACAATCTCTTCTCTACTAGAAGCACCATACCAAACATGTTTCACATTAGCATTCCCACCGCGCATTTTAGCAACCGCACGTGCGAAGATCTCAAACGATTGAATCCTCGCTTGTGCCATTACCGTTTTACAAGGATTCCTGAAAATCGCTACTCCATAGGGTTTCAACCCTTGCGCGCTTAAACCACAAACGAATCTGCTTCGGATTAGGTTTATATCCGCACCCTCCGTCGTCTTCCGAACAGGTCTACTGGAATCGTGGCCGCCAGATGCGACACTCTCGCAATCGGAAATCGCTGATTCATCTTCGCCGGCGGAATCATGTTTCGGTAAATTGTAGATTGGTTGTTCCATGATTAAAATTGAAAAAAAAAAGGATTATATAATAGAAGAATTATAAAGAATTTGGTAATATGAAGAAAAGAAAAACCTAATTAAGAGAAAAATTGTATGAGTTCATTATTTAAGTTTTGTTTATACAGAAAATAGAAAAGTACGAGTTAAAAACAAAAAATCTAAGAAGCACTAGAGTTAGAAATTTCTAGATACAAAACAAAGAGAAGATGGAAATAAAAGACGTTGAGAGAAGGTGGTGTTTTGTTTTTAAGGGAAACGGAAACCGCCATAGGAAAAGAAGAAAAAGCGACTTTACACGAGAGGCGGTGTGGTGTTGCAACAGGTGACGGAATTTGATTTGAATAACAGGACCACGTCTTTGTTTAATTACAAAATTGTTCACTCGTGTTGCCTTACGTGTGGAGGATTCTTGGGGAGTAAGCAATAGGTCAAATATTGCAACTGATTAATGTGTTTACTTGTGCATCAATTTTGCCTGCTTTTATTTTTTATATATCAACGCAAGGTATCGTTTATTTATTTACTTATATATATAGGTCGACAGGGTATCATTTATTTAATTACGACGGCAAGCAAATTTTATTTTAGATAAAATTAAACTATTATGAGGGTCATCTACCATAGACCTCCAAAAATATAGCGATATACATACTTACCGATCTAGCCAAATCAATCTCCCAAGCGTCGGTGATATTAGTCAATTTTTACAAGTTTTTACCATGCCTCCAGATTTTTTTCTTATTTATAAAACCATATGCCTCCAGATATATTAGTAGATATCTACAAATATAATTAATTTATAAAAAATATTGATGTAGATCTCTTGGTCATTGTTATAAATAAAATTTCATTTTTCAAATAAATTCATTGAATATTGATAATATAAATTAGATATACTAGTGATTCAAGACCGGAGAAATTATTATTGTAATTAGTTTCCATTGTCTTTTTTTTTAAGGAGATAACGATCCATTGTCAACTAATTACCAACTGAAGTTTATATAACTTTTCTTTAGAAAAAAAAAAAAGTTATATAACTTTTCAAGGCTTAATAGATAGTTTGGTCCCTTAACTTATTTTTGGTATTTAGTTTGGTCCCCTAATTATAAAGTGTCTTCTCTCGTTATCTATTTTGGTCATCTCCGTTAATTTTTTAATGTCTAATATTTTTGATGTAATTTTAACCATTCAATTGCATGACTATTGTATACAACAATGAACCATCAACACCAAATTTTTACCCTTTCTCCATCTTCTTCCTTCCACCACTTCTTGATATTGGTACAAAATTCATACAATATACAAGAAAAATCCAGAAGCAAAAAAAAATCAACATTTAACCAACAAATAAAACAAAGATTTAATATCAATTCATCTCTCCACTATCCCCCTCTATCTCATAATTAATCAACAAAAACACAGGAACGGATTGAAAAAGAAAAATCCAGAACAAGATTTTCAATTTTATTATGGGTCTCATAGCCACAACCACCACACTAATCTTACTGATCTTGAATCATGCATACCACCACCATCACAATCCCTCTTAAAACTCATCAACATGTTCAAAGTCCAAACCTTTCAATTCAAATCTTGACTCACCGCTTCTTGAAAAAATTGAAACTATTTTTTTTTTTTTTGAATCAGCAAAATTGAAACTGATTGAATTCAATTGAGGTTGTTGTTGGAACCTTGGAGAATGTTTAATCCGATAATTCCGATGGATGATTTTGGTGCTGGTTTTTATCCTTTGGTTTGTGGCTATCTTGTGTTGTATTCTCTATCGTGTTGTTGTTTATGTGGGGTTTTATTTTGAAGCTTTTGGGAAAGTTCACAACTGCCATAGGCTCTGTTGTTAGTTTGGCAGCGTGTTGTTCCTCTTGTTGGGAACCTTTGTTGTTATAACAGGGCTTCTTGTATCCCTTCTTCTCTTCTTGAGTAGTTGGGTTTATTAATAATATTTGATGTTCAAAAAAAAAAAAAAAGATGAAGAGATGAGGTTGCAAAAGAAAGTAATGCAAACTCAGATTCATAAAAATTTATATGTTGTTGGGCTAATTTTGATGAATTTATTGGTCTTTGAGAGATAGGAAGATGAAGATTGAGTTTTTAAAAACATAATTTCAGTTTTTATTTTTTGATTTTTTGGAATTTTTTTATGAAGATGATGAAAAGTGATATGAAGATGAAGAATAATATTTAGGAAGAAGAGCGTTGATAACGATAGATGAAGATGACAATGATGATTGTGTAGTGATTAAAGAATATGTTTATTTATTTTTATTTTTTTGGAATTTTCTGGATTTTATGGATGAAGTTGTTGTTGAAGATCATGAAGAAATGAAGGAAGAGATGAGGGAAGAAGAAGATGAATGGATTTTATTAGATGTTAGTGGTTGACACTAAAGTACAATAGACCCTACAAAATTCAACAGCCCTCTTTTAAAGAAAAAATCAAATGGTTAAGATTAAAAAATTTAATAGGGCATATTGTGGACCATCTTTAAATATGGTTCACCTCAGACATTTGATGTTAAAAACCAACGGATATGACCAAAAGAGGTAACAGAAAAATAGTTATGTGACCAAATTGAGACATTTTATAGTTAGGGGACCAAACTGAAAACCAAAAATAAGTTAAGGGACTATATGATGTATTAAGCCAACTTTTCAATTGTGTTCTTATTAGGTTCTTTGCATATGACAACGTTCATGATTTTGATACTTAGATGGCTATTATTGGCGTAAGTCAAGGTGCAAGATGAGTTATTATCATATTGAAAAAACATGTTCTCAACGATAAGAAAACCATATATATTCCAACTTGATTTCCAACGAGTAGTTCATAGTGTTAAATCACATATCTCTTGCACAACACAAACAAAAAAAAAATAGTTTTTTGGGGGCAAATTGTTGTTTTATAATGTGATTCATTATCACAGTAGTCATTAAATCGCACAAAAACATAAATTAATTTTGGACTATCTATTTTGTTAAGATGTGTTTGATCTGTTAAAAAATGAAGGACATAATGATAATATAACAACTCCAGTTGTTTTAGTTTATAAAATTGTTTTTGGGACATTACAAAATCATAAATATTTGTCCTTCACTAAACCACAACACAATTTTTTGTCTCACGTGCAGGTTATCTAAAATACAAAAATAGTTTTTTGTCCACCAAAAATTATATAAAACAAAAAAAAAATCAATACCATAAAAAGTTGTCTTTGTGTTATTCTGATTTGTGTTGTGCTATTCTATCTAATACATACACCCTTAATTTTTTATTTTTTTTGTCTCTTAAGGTTAGCTGGAACATTAATTGAGACAAAAAAGACGTGGCACTGAGTAGGCATGGCAACAAAACCCATACCCGTGGTTACCCGCCCGAGCCAAACCCAATTTGACGGGTTTTCCCCGTTTTGACTGGGTTTGGGTATGGGTATGGGTTTCCCCGATCTCGAAACACGGGTATGGGACGGGTAACGGGTATATAGGTATCCACCCCGAACCCATACCCAAACCCGTCCCAAATGTAAAAAACTACTTTATGTTGATATGTTATGTTATTTTGTTTGATAATTGTCATGTTAATAAAAACTACCATTGATATTTAAAGGATCAACTAAATAATTTTGTCTAACAAATGTGAAAGTGAGCTTATTGTTGATCTTCGGGATGCAAAAAAACTTATATTTTTTATTAAAAAAATTATTCAATGCGGGGACGGGGATGGGGCGGGGATACCCGAACCCAGGGGCGGATGGTAGTACAAGGGAGGGGTAGCCCTTGCTACCCCAAAAAAAAGTATTTTTCTGAGTGAGTATGTATATTTTTATATTTAGCTACCCCTAATAATATATATTTAGCTGCCCCAAGTTTAATTTTAGATGAAATAATTTTTTCTATCTTTATTTAACTTCCGATCGAACTTCAAATTATTTGATAATGTTGTATAAGAATCGAAAGATTAACATCCAAAAGAGATAAATAATAAATAATAACAATATTTTGTTTATTTAACAAATAAAGTAATCCAATTGTAGGCCCATACATTCTCAGCCCACCAGCACCACACACTTTATAGCTATGTTTGTATTGGTTTGATACTTCCCGTCTCAATAACAACAATAAAGAAACCTTTTTCAACAATAAAAATAATCAAGACAATAGTCATAGACAAATTAAATGTGCAATGAGTTTCTTGCAAATAACCTATTTATTTACATTTGAAAAGACTAAAATTTGTTAATTTTAGTCCTTAATTTTTTTGTTAGAGATTAAATTCAAGACTAAAAACACTTTTTTTTTTTTAAAAAAAATTTAAAAAACAAAGACAAAAATTGAATAATTTTTTTAACCCTAAATTATAATTTATAGGACTAAAAATATATTTTATTCTTAAATTTAATATGTTTGTTTTAAAAAAAAAATCTTCTTTATAGTTGGCCCCTGCATAAATTTTTTGCGAGCTTCGCCGCTGCCCGAACCCGTCGGGGACGGGGATGAGATTCAATTTCTCATCCCCGTTGGATATGGGTAAGGTAATGGGTAAGTATATGAGAATTGGGTATGGAGACGGGGAAGGTAAAATCCGTCCCCATCCCGTCCCATTGCCATGCCTAGCACTGAGAAAACCAAATGCCATGTGTATTGTGAGGGATCCAAAAATGGAAGAAAAATAAAAATTAACTCGAATTGATCATTGAAAATTTATAATTTGGTTGATAATGTAAAAAAAACAGTTTCCCTTGTCGGATCTACCAAGAAATTTTAAGAATATATGCATTCATCGTCTCAATTTGAGCAATGATTATTTAGAACCATAAAAATATCTTCCTCGAAGTCAAAAGTTATTGCAAACTTGAAGCATTTTATTACAGCATCTAGGTTTTCCTTCCAACTTGAATCGCATTGCCCCAGAAGAGATCACAAACCTGTGATCTCATGACCACTGCTTGCTCAATAACTTATCACCTTGAACACCAACGTTGGTAGAAGTCTCCTTCTCAATAGTTCCCTTCAGTAGCACTTGCCTCTTTTTTTCTTCTCAAGTAGTTCTTTCTAATTTGTTGCATTTGGGTCCTTTAGTTCTTTTTCTCTAAGTTCCTCCAACTTCTCTCGCATATATGTTGCAGCTTTAATAGATTTATATTGGTAGAAGAGTTAATTTATATTGGTTGAACTGGTTCTCAATTTGATAGATTTATTTTCATAGAAATGCAAAATATCAATGAAGCCATTTCAAATTATCGTCGCCTCAAAGCTAACAATGCCACATAGAAATATGGTTTGATCAAGAGTGCTTCCTCATACTTCTCTCTCAAATAATATTTTTCATTGACACAATCATAAGCCACTTGAACAGGATAAGTTTGACTATTGGTAATTACATGTGGAGTGCAAACTTGGAGATCAAAATTATGTTAATCATCATAGGCTACATATCGAGAAGAAGAAGATGAGATTAACTATTCGTTTTTTTTTTTTTTTGGGTTTCATTGTATTCTCAAATACATATTTTTGATAGATAGATTAGATGAACATGTATATTTAACTACTTTAACATCTTTTGTGGTTTTAGACGTATAGGGTTTGTATTGATGTTCTCTCTTGTTTTTTTAACATTATTTGTAGTTATGAATTTCCAATGATCAAAAAGGTGACAACTATGGTATCCATGGAAGAATGGTGGGTAATTTACCCCAACCAATACACATTAGCCACATAAGCACATATTCATGAACTATATTGACTCCACCAATAAATTGCTCATATTCATTGGTTGGTGGGTAAATTACCCACCATTTTTCAAAGGTAATTTAGAAAAAAACTCAATTTAATTATTGAGATCATTTTTTGTTTTTCTTTAATTTTGATCTCTCACTATCCACGTCGGCATGCCATTCGGTCTTTTTAGTGGCTAAATCAATGTTTTTTTATTGAGTTAATAATGTTCTTGGTAACGTCTAAGAAGAAAATAAATTTCAAAGGTGAGAGTCATAGATTAATTTGTGTTTTCATGTGAATCGAAAACTACTATGACATCGAGAGTTACAACTTTATGGAATAAAATCGTGTAGCTTTCCACAAACGTCAATATGTGGAGACTGGATTTAAATCTTGGATTATCCATTTCTCCAAACTTTTATATTGTGTGAGTTCCACCACTAGTCTACTTGATAAATAATAAACAATGTTTTACTTTATAGTGTGTGCATTCCACCACTAGTCTACTAGACCAAACTCATGGTGTGAAGATATGATGTTTTTGTATTGTGTATGTCAAGTAGGTTTTTCTCTATGAAAATTGCTTTTTGGACATAGAATACTTCCTATTGACTCAAGTAAATGACGCTTTTACCCCCAGCGGCAGTTAACAACCGTTATCCTATGCGCCGACAGTTAACAACCGCTGACTTTCCAGCGGCAGTTAACTGTCGTTGTGTTCGTGATATATTCAAGTCAGTAGTCATAATCCAGACACTCACTCACTCCATCATCACCTTCACCATCTTTCTCTCAAATTTTCACTCTCTCTCTCTAAAAAAACTCTACCAAATCTTCCAAAAATTATTCCACTAAATCACAAGTAAGTTATCACTTATGCTATTGTCATACATTTTAGTTAGTATATGTGTTCATATGTTTATAATTTTAGTTGTTGTTTAATTCTTAAATTTTGAATTTTAATATAGTTATGTTGTAGATCTGAAATGCTATTAACATATATTATGAATACCTGTTATAATGAAGTTATATTCCTTAAATTTATATTTTTTTTCTTCAAATTTTTATAAAAAATTTAGGGTTTGTTTAGGATTTTTAGGGTTTATGTCAAATTTTCACTACAAGTGTTTGAATGAGTTTTTCATTGATTATTTTTAATTTCTAATTGTGTAGATTTGAAACAATGGCCGGGTGGATCGACGTTCATGCACAATTCAACGGCGGAGAACCTCGGAGGTTAAAGGTTTGGTGCCTGGGTGTAACGTTAAGAGGTCTCAATGATGAACTGACTGAATTCAACCAAGGAGTCAACCCCAGAGACACAAGGAGGGTGGAACACGTTCGGTATAAACGTCCAACGCTCGACGAGGGGAGAGTATCATTCACTTGGGTGGAATTAACGAACGACGAAAACGTGACGAACATGTTTTGGGAGCACATCATGTTCCAGTGGATCGATATGCGGGTGACGTTGTTGAGATCAACTGAAGATATAATCAAAAGTTTGATTCCGCCAGAAGATCGTCATTAGGTACCGAATGAATGCACCTTCCAACTACAACAATTGTCTTCCTCTAAATGGGGTAATTCAAACTTGCCAAACGACAGGACTCCAATGTTCGAACGACATTCCCATTGTTCATGTCAAAAGATTAAATTCTTGATAGATTTGGTTTAAATGACGGTATTCAAGCGTCAAAAGAATGACCATTCATTGACGTTTGAATACCGTCATTTAAACCAAATCTATCAAGAATTTAATCTTTTGAATGGAACTATGGGAATGTCGGTCGTATATTGGAGTCCTACTGCTTGGCAAGTTTGAATTTACCTCATTCAAAGGTAACACGATTGTTGGAGTTGGAAGGTACAAACGTTCAACTGCAACAATTTTCTTCCTCTGAATGGGGTAATTCAAACATGTTAAACGACATGAATCCAACATTCGATGAGCATCTTGAATAATGGTATCCAAGTGCCAAGGAATGCATCTCATTCTTTTGACACTTGAATACCATCTTTCAAGATGCTCATCGCATGTTGGAGTCTTGCTGTTTAACAAGTTTGAATTTACCCCATTTAGAGGTAAGATAATTGTTGCAGTTGGAAGGTACATTCGGGAATGTAATGTGATAACATATATAGTTGAATATGCATAATACATGTTGTTTTGAATTGAATAATAATTATCTTATTTATTCACTTTTCGAATTTATTTATTCATTATGCAATTTTAATTAGTCAAATTCACGTTAGATTTAATTAATTTTTATTCTAATACGCAGTTATTCAAAACGCGACTTTAATCGAAATTATTCAAAACACGATTTTAATTGAAATTATTCAAAACACGAATTTATTCAAAGTACCACTATGTCAAGCAAAATGTACCATAAAAAAGATCCAAAACAATTAAGCAAAAAAAGATCCAAAACATAAAAAACAATTACATTCAATCGTCACACAAGTCAATCGGATTGTCCTTGACAGTCCCTGGGGCACCTGCTTTTGGCTGAGGGCCAAAATAGCATGTCCTCCCGCTCCTCCTCAACCTCAAATGATTATACACCAACACCTTTGAATACTTCTTTTTTACGGATCCATCACATGTGATTCCGTGCCATGTCATCGACGATTTTTCTTTCTTCTTGTCGTCACCCTCCTTTTTGTTCAACTTAACGTTTCCCTGATTCTGAGACATATCTACATAAACAGATCGATGATCAAAACCTACATCATGTCGTAACAATTCTACAATAATTCATCAAAACCTAAACTAATCCTAAAATTACTACCTTCGTTCCTTTTTAATTGTCACTTTTTGATATTTTACATAAACCAAGAGAATCAATAAATGTTACTACTTTGATACAATTGCTATTACTTTTACTATAATGACCTTGTTAATTTAATATTTCATTTCATATGTTTCTCTATCCGCAATAAATATCTAAGGGTAATATTGATAAAACAACATTAATGATGTATTGAACTTTGAAAGTGACAATTAAATAGGAACAAAAAATTTATCTAAAAGTGACAATTAAAAAGGAACGGAGGGAGTATACTGTAACAATTCTTTCACAAATTCAGAACAACAAAATTTCATAACAAACCTAAACTAATCGCAACGATCATACAACAATTCATCTAATCCTAAAAATTCTAGTGTAATTTCATAACAATTCTAACAGTCTAAACAATTCTAATATAAACCTAACAATTCAAACAACCTAAACTCTCATAACATCATAAAATCAATAAACCTCTATAATCACAATTTAACCAAAAAAAACTATCAAATCAATCACAAAATGATTCAAAAAACTTACTTGATTTTGTGCTTGAAATTGGCTTGGAATGACTTATGGTTTGTGAAATTCGCACCTATGGAAGCAAAAAACGTAACAATGGAGTTTTGGAAACTCCTATGCTGTTCTGTTCATATAACAGAAAGAAACGGCAGTTAACTGCCACTGGAAAGACAGCGGTTGTTAACTGCCGACGCATAGCATAACGGTTGTTAACTGCCGCTGGATGTAAAAGTATCATTTACTTTTGTCAATAGGAAGTTTTCTATGTCAGAAAAACAATTTTCTTTCTCTATAACATTGGCCCTCACAAACTATGTTTCTGTCTTATGTGCTTATACTGACATGTTTGGGCTTCTTTGAAGACAAACAATCTATGGTTTAATCGGTTTAATGTTTCATGGGTAGGACTAACTATATCATACGAGCTATTGGTCGAGACGAAGCCGAGCTTAAATGAACATTCAGGTCGAGATAAAATATATAAATGCAAAAAACAAAGTCGGTCAAAACAACCATGATTCATCTGGTTTAACCTAGTTCAATTTGACCGAAATAAATCAGAGATCTAACCAATTAACAAATTGATTAAATTGATTGAATTTCCTGAATTAGTTTGATTTTTAAAACACATATCACTACAATGCCACACAATTCAAAACAACTCAACAATACACCTTTTTTTTTTAGCATTTCTCTACCGAACATCTTCTACACACAATTAAAGGGATAAATACGCCGACTAAGTGTCAGATAGAATTGTAATGTACAGTAAAACTTCTTCAAAAATTTTAAAACCATTACATTCTTATGTTCGATTTGAACTTAACAACTATGATTAAATTGTTGTCTTCGTGACCTTAACTTAATCTAAAAAAAACACTGCATAATACATAAACAAATTATTTTTCCACAATCTAAAATTTGAGAGTCCACCATTATTGCGTAAAATAAAAAAGACTGAAGAAAAAACCATCATCGTGATAATAAAGTAAGTAAAAAATAAAAACCCAAACCACCAACCAAAACCCTGAAACCCAAACCCTACTTCACCCTCAACTAATTTCGATTCACAGACACAGTTGCGTTGAGCCCCAATACCAAAATGGAGTCTCTTCGCTTGAAAACCAACTACCGCTGTGTTCCGGCTCTTCAACAGTTCTACACCGGTGGCCCCTACGTCGTCTCATCCGACGGCTCCTTCATCGTATGTGCGTGCAGCGATTCCATCAAAATTGTTGATTCCGCTAACGCATCCATTAAATCCACCCTTGAAGGTGACTCCGAACAAGTCACCGCCTTGGTTCTCGGCCCCGACGATAAGCTTCTCTTTTCTGCTAGTCACAGCCGCCAAATCAGAGTTTGGGACTTGGAGACTCTCAAATGCGTGCGCTCCTGGAAGGTACAATCAGATTAGGTTTAAGCCCTGTTTGGATAACAGCTTATTTTGCTGCTTATGTATAAGCTATTTCTATAATGAAGTGTAAAATTTAGGTCGAATTAGTTTTTGTATAAGTTAAAGCAGTTTTCATAATCTATCATGTAGAGCATGTATGGAAATAAGCTGAAAATAGCTTATGAAAATGCCATAAGCTGTTTTCATAAGTTATTTGAAACAGTCTTTCAAGTGTTCATTCCAATTTCCAGCAGATACGATTAATAAGCTAACCCAAACATGATATAAGTTCAATTGAATGTTTGGTTATGCGAATGTAATGTGATTGATGTTGGTTTTGTTGTTTTAGGGTCATGAGGGTCCTGTTATGTGCATGGCTGTTGATCCTTCTGGAGGGTTGCTTGCTACTGGTGGAGCGGACAGGAAGGTTCTTGTTTGGGATGTTGATGGTGGTTTTTGCACACATTACTTTAAAGGTCATGGTGGAGTTGTTTCATGTATCATGTTTCATCCCGATCCGGAAAAACAGCTTGTGAGTACCTCTACCTTAATGTTTTTATTTTATTGCATTGTGTTCGTGTTAGTATGCATTTCATTGACAGGGATTAATTGAACCAATTGTCACCGCAAAGGTGAATTGAATCATAATCACTGACCACTGTTTCATGCCTACACGTTAAAATCTTACATGGATTGAATGTGCTGCAAACTTGTTCCCCTTATCCAATGGGAAAGTCTAAAGCAACTAGTCATTTGGTAACTGCTTGATTTTTTGCTTGGTGTCAAAACATTATACTGAATAGAGTGATTATTGATGACTGGTGAAAGGGGACATGGGTTGTCTAAGTTTTAATTGACGGTGATATGATGTGACCGTGTCTTTCTTTATACTTTCCATTTTGGTTTACATTTTGTGATTTGTGAAGTACATGAAGACTGAAGTTATTGTAACATGAGAAGGGAAGAGGAGTTTAATTACTCTAGAGTAAAATAATTGATAAGACAGTTTGTTCCAATCCTTTTAATGCAAATGTGAATTTCATTTACCCCTGCCTTGTTATTACTTGTTTCTGACCATTCCTAAGCATTGATTCCACCTTCATATGTTGAACTTATCCTAAGCATTGTTTCTGCAGCTTTTTTCTGGTAGTGATGATGGGGGTGATAATGCAACTGTAAGGGTTTGGGATATTTCCAAGACTAAGCGAAAGAACTGCATTGCAACACTAGATAATCATCGCTCTGCTGTGACTTCTATCGCTGTATCTGAAGACGGATGGACATTGCTCAGTGCTGGAAGAGATAAGGTAAGATTTATAAGACTCCACTTTACTTTTTGTTAAAATTTACTTGTGATACAATGGTCACATTATGAGCCTTTTCTTTTCCTCATTTAATTTTTTCATTCACTCATTCTTTTTAAAGTTTTTAAGTTCGTGCCTTCATTTTTGGTTTGGGACTAGAAGTAGTAGATTCCCAGTAATTTTAAAATACCTGTATGTTAAATGCTTTAAGCAATGTATATATTTTTTCTTAGATTTTTGAGTGAGATGTATCCTTAATTTTGCACATTGCATGATTGCATAATTTCTCTGGATGATGTTTTTACTAGTAGACCAAAACTGAAATGAACTTAATCTATTAATTTGACACACTGGACCCTGGAATTTTATTGGCAGGTTGTAACATTGTGGGATCTTCATGATTATAGCAACAAGAAGACTGTCATCACAAATGAAGCAGTTGAATCTGTTTGTGCAATTGGTGTTGGGAGTCCTTTTGCTTCTTCTTTGGATTCACATCAGCAAAACTCAAAAAAACATGCTGCTTCCCAAGCACTGTATTTTGTTACAGTTGGTGAACGGGGCATTGTGCGCATATGGAGTTCTGAAGGGTAATATATATGATGTTTTCCATTAGCTAAAACATTTATAGTTCTTTAACAATTTGCATGAGTTAAACTTAGTTATTGGTCGACTGAAATTAAATATTGGAGGTATGCATGGACTGGAATTAAAAACTTGGTAGTAAAATGTGTTAGTTACTGAAGATTTATTATGAAGGCAGCTTTTAAGTAACCTGGCACACCTAAATTTGTGAAGTAATATTTCCACCAACTAAAGGTGACTGTCTTTAAATTTCAAAACTGTCTCGATCATGATAGAAGTTGTGCACTTAGTTTTTTTAATATCAACAGTGCAGCTTGCTTGTTCGAGCAAAAAGCTTCAGATGTTACAAACAGTGTAGATGAAGATGGTTCGCGAAGGGGCTTCACTTCTGCTGTTATGCTTGGCTCAAATCAAGGATTGCTTTGTGTGACTGCAGATCAGCAGTTTCTGTTTTACTCTCTAAACTGGACTGAAGAGTTGTTGCAATTAAGTCTTACCAAAAGACTAGTGGGTTACAATGAAGAGGTTGTAGATATGAAGTTTGTTGGGGATGATGAAAAATTCCTCGCTCTTGCTACAAATCTTGAACAGGTATAAGAATGTGCATTTGGATCCAGAAATTAGTAAACTGTTATGGTGCAAGTAGAGTTTAACTTTTTTTTAGCAACTCGGTCAATTTGAACATATCAATGCTGAAAAAAAGGATAAATTTCCATTGGGTGCAGGGTATTGTTTTTATTGTTAGTTTTTGCAGTGCTTGTTATGGTCACTGCGTTAAAAATTTGACGTGGTGTGTTATTGAAATGTAGGCACCAAGGGCAGAACATGATCCATGTCTCCATATATTAGGATAAAATGTAATTATATGCATTCAAGAATCAAGACTGAGAATATACGTCTCCATATATTAGGATAAAATGTAATTATATGCATTCGAGACTCAAAACTGAGAATATACACACTTTTAAGAATATTTTTAAAATGAGATTCCATTTGTGGAGATTTTTCAATTTGTAACTGACTGCTTCAACTTTTGAAATAAGACAATTTTTAACTATTCATGTAAGATAATTTTGCAATGTTGCCATGGTCTTTTTTATGCTTGTCAAGTTGTGAGTCGTGACATCAAAAGCTCACTGGTTTCATACTTTGTTTTTGGTGTTTTTGGAAACCATGTGTTGTGCAAATTAGGATTGAAAAGATTTTGCGTGGTGTTTTGAATGCCCATTTCTAGTTTTGCTGCTGTTGTTAACATCATGTCACAATCTTGGATTTAGATAAAATAACAAATGTGCTGTTTTATATTTATCCAAATACTGTTTGATTATAGTTTCTCATCTCAGCAAATACAATCCAAGTAATTTCGAAAATATTTGAAACGAGAAAAAAAAATGAACAAGAAAAATGAATAAAATGCTAGTCAAAAGCGTCTTACAAAGACTGGTATAGTATCACATCAAAAAGCTATATGTCCTAATCTCTTGAAGTTGCACAATTATAAAGGAGACATGGACACCCTGTGTGATAGGATTTGAATGATTGATGAATGTAAGAAGTACAACATTTGATTACCATCCTTCAATTTCTTATGTATTGGTTCTCCATTGTTCAGTCTAGCAAGTGCGATGTTTAAGGTTGTGACCTTTAATGTACCACCCTATTGGAGCTTTGCAGGTTCGGGTTTATGACCTTGCATCCATGTCATGTTCTTATGTCTTATCTGGCCATACCGAAATCATTCTATGTCTCGACACCTGTGTATCAAGTTCCGGGAGAAACCTAATTGTGACTGGAAGTAAAGATAATACAGTAAGTTTTTCCTCTTTGGTCTCAACCATGACTTTGAACTTTCTTCTATGGTATAATGTTAAAAACCGGTGTCCTTATATGTCGATAATAGTATTATGCTTGCAATGCACTGTGTTAAGGTCATTTAAAATTATATAACAATGCCCACATGCTGTATAGGTTAGGTTGTGGGAATCAGAAAGTACAAGTTGCATTGGAGTCGGTATAGGTCACATGGGAGCTGTTGGAGCCATTGCCTTTTCAAAAAGAAAGCGCGACTTCTTTGTTAGTGGCAGCAAGTGAGTGTTGATGCATTTGTTTATATTTTTATTCACAACAGCAAGAATTTATTTATCTATTTACTCTTCATAAGTTCCTGCCTTTTGGAGGAAATTTATATGCTTTTTCTCATGGTAACTCTTTTACTAGCAAGAGTAATTACTGTAAAATGAAAAAAGTGCATGAAAATTGTAATAAATTTGTGTCATGCCTGGTTTGTTAAATCTATTCTCAAGTGATAATGTTATATATGAGGAAGAGAATAAATAATCCTATCATTCTTATTTTCCCTCACAACAGCAGTTTAGCACCCATAGGAAATATTGACATGAACCAGTTAGAAAGCAATATTTTCAAAACCGTCCGCTGTTAAGTTTGATTGCTGTCTGCAGCTCTGTTTTGCTATAGTGACAATATGATACTACATGTTAAAGAATGTTATGGTTGACCTATGCTGTATTGCCAATCTTTTAAAGAAGATAGCCACATTTATCTCTTTCAAGATAGTCTGCTACCAATGGATTATTTCCCCAAAACATAAAATTTGACTTCCCTGTTTTTATGCTGTATGAACTGAGTGTTCCAATATGTTACAGAGTATATTGTTGAACCCTTTGGTTTTAAACATGCAAGCATTTCAATACTACTATGCTGTGTAGATTTATTTCTTATGAATTTGTGAATGTTTCGCAGTGATCATACTCTTAAGGTATGGAGTATAGACGGTCTCTTGGATGATGTGGCAGCTCCAATTAATTTAAAAGCAAAAGCTGTTGTTGCAGCTCATGATAAAGATATCAATTCTGTAGCTATTGCTCCAAATGATAGTTTAGTATGTAGTGGATCTCAGGTTGGTATTATATCTGACTTGCATTTTTCTTTGGTTGTTTCTTTGACTATAGTAATCCTGTTATCATTGTGTTCTAAGTAAAGACTACTTACATTACACTAGCCTTCTTCTTTTACTCTTCCTATTGTTTGATGATTTAGTTTCCATGTAGTTACCATCAATTATTTTTTCATGTTACCAATCAGGATCGCACTGCTTGTGTTTGGAGACTTCCAGATCTTGTATCAGTAGTTGTATTTAAAGGGCACAAAAGAGGAATTTGGTCTGTAGAATTTTCCCCTGTGGATCAATGTGTAGTAACAGCATCTGGTGACAAAACAATAAGGATATGGGCTATATCTGATGGCTCGTGTTTGAAGACATTTGAAGGGCACACTTCAAGTGTGTTAAGAGCACTGTTTGTTACTCGTGGAACGCAAATTGTTTCTTGTGGTATGAGGCTACCTGTAACTGATTTTGTTTTTTTTGTACATTTTGATTGCTTGTGTGATCACCTCAATTAATGTTTCAGGTGCTGATGGTTTGGTAAAATTATGGACTGTAAAATCAAATGAATGTGTTGCCACATATGACAATCATGAAGACAAGGTTCTGCTTGATCCTTTTTTTATATTCCTCATTTTTGCGGTTTTTCTTCAAGGCCTGTTTGGTTGGAAGGGAGGATTATTTTAAACCTTTGTTCAATTCAATTTTTCTGGAGGGCGAGGAAGGAGAGTGGTTTAAAACCCCTCCTAAGTAATTTGGCTTCCCTCCAATATTGGGGAGGATTTGAAGGGGAAGGGGCCTCTCCAGAAAATTCCTTCCCTCCCTTGACCTTCTCTCCATTAAAATCCCTTCCCTCGTTGGAAGCAAACAGATCCTTAAAGATTTAAGAACCTATAATATTTTTCTCTTGATACATGTAAATATCTGAAAAAGTGTTGTTCAAAATATGTGTTGCATACTTGGAAGTTGGAGATTCGAAGGAGAGTTTTTAAATCTTGTATTAATAGTTTGAAGTTTAAGAATTGATCTATCAACTTGTCAGCCAGAAAATTATATTAATGCTACGAAACATTCAAATAATGCTTTTCCGATCATTTATTATTTCAAACTTAGAGAAAAATTTAATCCAAATTTTAAGTTTGTATATTATGTTTTGGCCATAAGATAATATGAATAAATAATATATGATGAATGATCATCATAACTTATCTGAGTACTTGATTAACAGTTAATATCATATAGATCCCATATGGTTAGAATGAATTGTCAAGCATACTCTATTTTTACCAAAGATGTTTTGATTCATTCATGAATTTTCTCAAAATGCAATTGTAACGATAAGTTTATAATGAATTACTCCCTGTTACTTTTCCACACAAAATTTTCCATGACACAGGGAATTCGAGTTATTTTTTTTCCCTTTATCATCTGTTGCTGAAAATTGTGGTTTGCAGGTTTGGGCCTTGGCTGTGGGCAGGAAAACAGAAACGCTTGCAACTGGTGGTAGTGATGCTGTTGTCAATCTATGGCTAGACTCCACTGCAGCTGATAAAGAAGAAGCTTTTCGTAAAGAGGTTAGTTAAACTGATTGTACATTCTGTTTCCCACACAACATTGATGTTAAAATCAAAGCTCATGTCTTGTGATTATTCATGATATATACTGATTGCTAAGTTTCATTATACAATTACTATTCTTCATTACCCAATGCACAAATTTCGATGGTTACATAGACAGATAGAATTATAAATAAAATCATTAGAGAGAAACACTCTTCCAAATGACATGTGCCTCAGTGTGTTAGAAAAGTGTTAGGTCTCTGTTAGGGACTATCACTGTAACGAGTTAAGTAAATTAGGTTGAGACTTGAGGTAATAAGGAATTTATGAGAGAATGGAGGCATTTGGCAAGGGAGAAGTAATATGCTTGAAGTTCTGCAACATCTTTGTAATTGGGGAGTTTATCCCAATTTCTTTGAATAAGACCTGATTTTAACAAAAAGTAACATGATTTCTACTGCTGATACAGGAAGAGGGAGTTTTGAAAGGTCAAGAGCTAGAGAATGCTCTATCAGATGCTGACTATACTAAGGCAGTCCGAATTGCATTTGAATTGCAAAGACCTCATAAACTTTTGGAGTTATTTGCAGAACTTTGCAGGTTAGCTTTTATCCATTTTGTGATCTGAATCTTATTGGCATATCCTTAACTGGCACATCTGAATCTTCTTGTGCAGGAAGAGAGGGGCTGAAGATCACGTTGACAGAGCACTAAAGGCCTTTGGCAATGAAGAGCTTCGTTTATTATTTAACTATATTCGAGAGTGGAATACAAAACCAAAGCTCTGTTATGTCTCACAGTTCGTGCTTTTTAGAGTTTTCAACATCTTTCCTCCAACAGATCTTGTTCAGGTGTTTTTCTAGCCCTTTAAGATACTTTATGCAATTCTGATCCTTAAGACTGAAACTCACGGTCTGATTAATTCAGGCAGCATATGAGGCTCGAACGGACACTAAAAGCAGTAAATGTAACCAGTCCAAAATCATATTTAGCTGTAGATTGTATTCTTTGCTTGAATACAAATGAAAAAATCTTTTAGAAATATGATATTTGGTACCATTAAAACTCCTATGATATCTATAACTGATAGAAATTGCATTGTCATTAGGATAAATTATGTTCATATATGATAAACCGAATACATATTGAACCCTACATAATGCAACTTTTTATCTTACCGTTGTTTTTGGTAAAACATTTTCATATTCACTGATTTAGGAGTAGGGATTTTTGCATATGTATCTTCATTCAATTTCTCAGGATGTTTTTGGTTGTATCTTATAACCATTGGAAAGTTTTGAGGCAACAAAAAAAATGGTCTGACAGACATTTTTTATGGGACATTTCAGATTAAAGGGATCGGTGAACTCCTTGAAGGTCTTATACCATATAGTCAGAGGCACTTTGGCAGGATAGACAGACTTGTAAGAAGTACATTTTTGTTAGACTTCATTCTATCAGGAATGTCAGTTATTGAACCAGAAACCCAACAGACGAAATCAAATGATGAGTTTCCATTACGGTCTGAAATCGATGCTCCAGACCAAGAAAATGGGATTGAGAAGAAAGATCACACTATTGAAAATAAGTCTGCTTCGAAGAAAAGGAAATCAAACAAATCTAGACATGAAAATGGGATCGAAGAAAAGGATCAGACTCTAGAAAATGATACTGCTTCAAAGAAAAAGAAATCAAAACATGGTTCCCACAAGAAAGTCAAGGATGTTGCTTACAACAAAGTCGAATCTATACAATTACAAGCATAGGTTTGTGCTTTCATCCTCTCGTGTATACATATGTTGTTTGACTGATGGAAGAACTCTTTTGATTCCTTCAAAGTTTTGAATGTTGCTTTTATTTAAGATTAGGTAGGCCACAATTTTGCTGTTAATTGAGAGGTAAGTTTAGCCACTGTGTTGTATCAGTATTTCATTATTTTTAATGTAGATTATTTCCCAAGCCTGTTCCCAATGAAAAAAAATTATTGTGATAGGAAGACTACAGAAATACTGTAAACTTTAGCATGAACACAGCCATTTATTCTTTCTCTAATTTAGGCTGTGGCCATTTGTCCCGCATAACTTTTGTCATGTTATGCCTTGTTCCTTATCTTGTCCCAATTTTATCCAAAGGGAGTTATGTGCGTTACCAACAGTATCATATTTATCGGACAGTATAATATCAGGTTCATTCGCAGTTCTGATATTTTTTTATTTTTTTATTTTTTGCGGTGGACATGATAAGAACTTGTGTCTTGGTGTATGTAACATGTTTTAAATATCTGTGCATGCAATGATGTATCGTAATTCTCATACTAAGCAAGATTATTGTCAAGGTGCATTAGTTCTTGTCCTTCATCATCACTTGTGATGTACAGTTTCCTAATTTACCAAAATAAACGTGCATAAATTAAAGAGCACAATCGTCAAATTAACAGCAGTCTGCTTCATTTCATCTTTCCTACTTGTCATCAAAATAATCTGTGTTGAACCTGCAGCTACAAACCTGTTAAGCAAATGAAATCAAATTAATGAAGTCGTGACATGAGGTGCTGATTATGTGGTGTGTGCACCTAATGCTCGTGATATGAGGTGTGAGGTGAGCCATCTTTTTTAAGAGATAATGAGCGAGAGATTATAACTGACATAAATTAATGAAGAAAAAGTAGAACCTATATATTTTCTAAAAGACTACTCATGTATTTGTTTAGTTCACATATTTTTCTTATTTTTTTCCAAGCTAGGGTCAGACTTGATCTGAAGTTTTCAGGTTGCGGGTTAACAGTCTGAAAACTATATATCGTGCGACTTAATATCATTTGTCTGTGGCTACAAAGACCGATATCTCGAGTTAGATAAGACTGATGGACGATAAAACTCTCCCTTAAATTTTTTAACACCATTGCATTAAAACCCAAATCATCTAATTAAATTTAAAGAAACTTTTACATTTCATCCAAGTGCGTGCTATTGGGCACACACTCAAATATATTTATTAACATTTTATTTTTACCAGTAAATAGTTTAGTTTATAGTTTATACTATTCGTATCGACAGATAACTTTTTGAAAGAGAATAAACATAAAATATATATTTTCCATCTAAATAATCTACAATGTAATATAATAATATAAAAAAAACCGTATCTACGTGGACTTTTGTGCCGACCTAACATTCCTTAAACTTTACATTTTACACATGTAAAGCAACCTAGGTACAGACAGAACTGCTATTTTCATAATTTTATAAAGAATCTTACTTAAGGAAACTGAGATTAGTCACAACACAAGAAAACTTAAATCGCATCCTCCTTCAACACATAGAAACAGCCATGTCTGAAGGTGATGCAGCATCTCGTGTAGGCTATGCTCTTGAACCCAAGAAAGTTCACAGCTTCATTCAACCCTCACTCCTCCATTACGCCAAACAGAACGGTATCGATCTCATACAAATCGACCTCACCACACCCTTATCCCAACAGGGTCCTTTCCACTGCATCATTCACAAACTCAACACCCAAAATTGGAAGAAACAATTGCAAGAATTCTCAACCCAACACCCAAAAACAGTCATCATTGATCCACCTGAGTTGATAAATCGTCTTCATAATCGTCTTACGATGCTTGAATCTGTGACCCATTTGCATCTTTCTATTGAAAATGAAAACTTCATTGTCGAAGTTCCCAAACAAGTTGTTGTGAAAGAACCGAAATCATTCGATTTAGGCGCAATTGAGGAACTGGGTTTGAGGTTTCCTGTCATTGCAAAACCTTTGGAAGCTAACAGCACTGTTGATTCTCACAATCTGTTTCTAGTTTTTGATTTTGACGGTGTTAAGTCGTTGAATAATCCTATGATGCTGCAAGAATTTACGAACCACGGTGGGGTTGTGTTCAAGATTTACGTTGCTGGAAAGCATTTTAATTGCGTAAAGCGTAAATCTTTGTGTGATATTTCTGAAGAGAATATGAAAACGGTTAAAGGGTCGGTGCCGTTTTCTCAAGTGTCAAATTTGAGTGCTCAAAACTATGAGGAAGGTGTTGATGGTGATGCTGTTGATATGGCTGAAATGCCACCTCAGAGTTTGATTGCTGAGTTGGCTAGTGGATTAAGGGAAAGATTGGGACTTAATCTTTTCAATGTTGATGTGATTAGAGATGGTAAAAATCCCAGAAGGTATCTTGTGATTGATATCAATTACTTTCCTGGGTATGCTAAATTGCCATCTTTTGAGCCTTTTTTCACCGATTTTTTGTTGGATGTTGTGCAACAAACTAAGACGGATTAGGAAGAGCTTTGCCCCTCAATGCGATCCTATCCGACTCAAGAGATTAGTCGCGCGCAAAAGATGCCGGATTCTAGAAATAAATAGAAAACTAAGACTGGTTAGGTGAGTTTTCAAGCCAGACAGAGTAATGATGTTTTCCCCCAAATTGACTAGTTGTCTTTGTTATTTGTTATGTTTTTCTGAGTACTGTTTTGGTTTCAAAATAAGTGTTGTATTGATGATAGTAAATGCATTGCATTCAAAAAACAAATAAAACAGTGAAATAGCATCAGCATTAGTTTCTGAATGGTGCTAGTCTTCTAGGCACCAGGCAGCATCATATTCTTGAGAACAATGAATTCTGAATTGCTCTGGCATATGGTTCTATGCTTCTATAATCTATACCTTATGAATAGTGTTTATTCGGCATAAATAATCAACAATCACCATGGAATAATTCGGCTATTCTTTTTATTTTTTTAAAATTATGCCGTGTTGTGTGCATTTCATCGAAGAACAATTTTCCATCACAAGTGTAGCTGCTGCTGTCATTATCTAACTTTTATTTTTCCCTGTCTTCATTTGGGTTCGGGGTAGGGGTGGTAGAATATGCCCCCTCACACGTTTATGAAGGAAGAATGCTAAAAAATCAAAATTCTATAACTTTTCACTATAATTTTTGATAAAATTATGTATTTAGCATACTTTATCGACTTATACACGAACAAGTAAGTACGATCAGTGACGGAGACACCATCCGGCGACCCCGGGTACTCGCCCGAGCTCAATTGATATTTTCTTTATTCTAGGTCCAACCCAATAGCTCATTAATCCATTTAAAAAAACAAAAAAATGGGCAAACTCTAATATTTTTCCATTACAAGCGCACAACACAACAAAAGCTAAAAAAATGCTTAGGCTTTATAAAATTTCTGACTCCGCTACGATAACTTTATTCCATGAACATCCACACTTGCCTCAAGTTAAATTATTATTGGCTATTTCTAAACTGGCCATATAACATCACTTATGATATCACATTTTTCAGCGAAGTCCCTTGCTACACATGAGCTAAAAGATAAGGAGTTAGAAATCTTGAGTTCAATAAATATCATTTTAGTAAAAAATATTAGTTTTAAAATAAATATCATTTTCATTTTCAATGTAAAATCAATTATTTATTTCCAACTATGCCCTCTAGGTATTACCAGTACATTACTTCCAAAGCACTATCTTCTATTTTACATTTATGATGACTAGATACACACCAATAGTTGACAGGGTTAGTTTGATAAAAATAATGTTTTGCTACTTTATTACATTTTTAAATTTGTGTGCAACAACCTTAAAATGATTTTGATTTTTAAACGGAGGGATTAACATTTACCATTTAAAGAAAAAAAATCTTATCATACCAAATAACATTCTCATAATTGTGTTATATAACGTTAAGTGAGAAAATATGTTCATTAGATAAAATATGCACAAAAATGTGTTTATAAGTGAGGACATCCTCACTTTACAAACATTAAGATTACTGACATAAATGTTATTTATAAACAAGGACAATTGTTAGCCATACCATTTTTGTTTTCCTTCATTAATATACTCTATGAAAATCATTTAAAAAGGGTGACATGGTCATTTCACTATTATTGAGAAAAAGGCCTAGAGAGGTTTTGGTGCGATGCATTTGTCTGAGTAGAAAGAGCTCGAGCTCAGATGAGAGAAAACATAGTGTTGTTTGGAGATTCGTTAACGGAGCAATCATTCCGAGTAAATGGTTGGGGTGCTTCACTCGCCAATACTTATTCTCGCAAGTTAAGCTTCTTTTTCATCAAATCAACCATTCTCAGATCAGATTAGATCCATTTTATTTATTTTCGTGTGATCTTGTAACTAACAAATCAGAAAATTGATTTAACTTCAACTTTCAGGCTGATATACTTGTTCGTGGCTATGGTGGATACAACACTAGATGGGCTTTATTCTTACTCCATCATCTCTTCCCTCTAGAATCAACTAAACCACCTCTTGCTACCGCAATTTTCTTCGGTGCTAACGATTCAGCTCTGTCCGGAAGAACTAGTGAAAGACAACATGTACCTATTCAAGAATACAAACATAACCTCCAAAAAATGGTCCTCCGCTTAAAGGTTCTATTCTTTATCAGTATATATTAAATAATGGTTTGGGAGTGATGATGCTAATAGTATTCTTTACTCCATGACACAATTTGGAAAAAGTAATTAATATTACATTAAAAATTGAAAATTGAAATTGACGCTCAATTCCGAACATTTCTTTTACCAATGGGGTGACACTAGTCATTATGGTTCAACTACTTATCCAATGATAATATTTTGGATCATGGCCTGAAAATATAAGGATTCAAGATATCAGGATGTGTTCAGTATTTTTTAGAGAAATTTAAGTTATTTTTTGGTAACCAAGCATTGATTTACTAATTACTAGAATATTTCACTGATAAAATTTTGATTTTACTTTTATGTGCTTTGTGCTTGTTCTAGTATTATCTAATCTTAGTTAGATGATTGTGATTCCGATGAGTTTCTATCTTCTTACTCGTGCTCTCAAAGGTAAATGATTTCTTGCAGCATTTGTTGTTTGCTTCTACGTTGAGTGCTGCATTGGGTTATGGAGTAATGGAGTAACCTGTCTGTACTAACAAAATTGGGCTTAGCATGAATTTTTCCCTTATACCTAAAATGCCAATTATGTTATCACTTATTGATTGTAAATGAAAATTTGATTTCAGTCATGCTCACCAACTATGCTTATTGTGCTTATTACTCCACCTCCAGTTTGTGAAGAAGGGCGTCGAGCATATGCTATGTATGATAAATTCCTTATCTCTTGTCCAGTTCATCATTCATACTACACATTTGTTTATGAAAATTGTCTTGCCGCACTATTATCTACTTGGCTATTTACGAAATCTTATTGGTATCATCCAATGAAACTGTTCTCGCTATCTGTTTTATGTGTTTTTTTATGCAATAATTGCAAAATTCACTACCACTATTGTTATTGCTGTTATTAGCAGAACACTATTGCATTCATATTTTCCGAACCGCCATTTGACTATTTATCTTCCGGTCACATGCATCTAAAGTATCTGACATGGCCTCTTTTGTTATACCTTGATCCCTGACAGTGTGCTGTTGTTTTGTTACTATCAGCTTCTAGTAAAAAAAGTGCGGTTTTTCCTAGTTTGGTTAAAACTACCTTCTTTAAACTGTGTCATGTTACTTTCTCACACACTGTTTATGAATTTGCTGGTTGTTTTTTTTTTGGGAATAAGACTTGTCAATCCATGAAATAGAGAATATTAGTTTTTAACTATTCACCATTTTATATTAGTTTCATGTTTGAGTAGTTTTTGCTGTATCTTGCAGATCCTTATATGGTAATAATGCTAGAGAACTGTCGGAAAGAACCAATGAGGTTACCGGTCAATATGCTAACACGTGTGTTGAGATGGCTAAGGAAATGGGTGTGGCTTATATCAATCTGTGGTCCAAGATGCAAGAAACAGAAGGCTGGCAAAAGAAATTTTTGTGGTTAGTTATAACCTGGACTTGACAAACATATGTGACATAGGTTTAGCCACCTTTTCTTGTTGATTAAAGCCAAAAGGCATCATGGATTTAACTTTGACGACATCTGGTTATAATGTGATCCTGTTATTAGTTAAGTGTATTCCTTTAGCTTCTCATGAGTCTAGTTTGTGATGCAGTAAACAGCTTTCTTTTAACTATATATGAGGATTTACACGCATTTTAAATATGAAATTTTATTTTGTGTGACATGTTAATTAGGAATTAATCTCATCCCTCATTGTAAATAATTTACTTTCCTAGAATACGTGAGATAAGTAAGACGATAGAATATTTGTGATTATGAATTGGAATTACATGTAATTTCTGATACTATTATATATAATATGGAATGCAATAGAGAAAGGCATCAAGCCAAAATTCCTGACATGGTATAAGAGCCATGGTTCAGCTTGGTGGGGTAGCGGGGGTGGGATCTCGTGTGGATCAGGTTAGTGATGTGGGTGACTGTTGGAATTCAAGTGTGAGTTGATAAGCTTCACATCACTGTCTTTAAATTTTGCATTGGTTATATCTATAGTAAAATCAACAGAACTGTCTTTTTTAAAATTTATGCTAGATTCCTCCAATTAAGGGTGATTAATATTGTTGTTTTGCTGTTACAGGGATGGGTTGCACCTGACACCAGATGGAAATGCAGTAGTCTTTCAAGAAGTGATCAAGGTGTTCAACGAGGCAGGACTTTCTGCAGATAAAATGCCATATGATTTCCCTCACCACTCAAAAATTGATGACAAAAATCCTGGGAGCTCTTTCCAGCAGAATGTTTGTGATGCCTCATTATAGTAGGGTTCTGGTCTAATCTTGCAAGCAATTTTATATAATCTGTTCTATTCATTGACCAGCTATTTCTTCGAACTTTTTTTTTTTACAAGTTTTTTTACTGAACTATATACGATTTTTTAATATTTTTAATTTGAGAAATGATATTTGTACAACTGTTTTGGAACAACTTTTGGGACAACTCTCTCGCATAATTTCATTGCGTTCTTACTCTCTCTCCCCTCCCTCTTTCTCTATTGTTTTTGTCTCTAAATATATTGAAATTGCAAACACATCCTTTTTGTAGTTTTTGTTAGTAATTTAAGGACTGAATTGAATACTCTACAAATTCGAGGATCAAAATGACTTATAAAAGAGACATTTATGGATGTATTTGTAATTTTAATACATTCATCGACAAATGTGACATTGAGTTACATTTACCTGGACCAAAATTGTTATTTGCCCGTTTAATTAGCCTCAGATGTTATCTTTCCATCCAACATATTCGCAGAAGAAGAAAAAACCTTCCCTTCCAAGTTCCAAGTTAGATGACATGGTATAGTATGTAAAAATTTGGTGTCAGACGGCACTATTGTTTCCATGTCATCACTTTTATGTCGTTATCTAATTGATGGTCGTCATGTGGTGATAAGTGTCAACTTTACTTGATTTCGCCTATTTTATTACGTCTATTATTAACTTGTTGCGCAAATAATCGAATGGAAATCTCTTAATTTATTGTAAATATCATTTGGTTAGGTTTCAAATACATGAATCAATACTATGACCTGTTTCCCATGTTTTCATAGGTATTAAAGCTCAAGAGATGCTTGAACTGAAAAGAGCAAAGAAGTGAAGCAATCAATGATTCACTTAGCGAGCCCACAAAAAACTGGGAGCGAGAAACTTAGAAAGTGAAACAGAGAAAATTTGCTCAATGAGCCAAGAGTGAACTGGAAGCAAGCAAGTCAGAGACTTTGAGCAATTCACTTAGCGAACTGTAATTCACTAAGCAAATAATAAGGTTGTCCTAGACTCGATACTGAGCTGGCAGGAACCCACATGTGAAGAAACGACAATTGACTTAGCAAGACACATTTCAAAAAGCGAATTATTTTGAAAAGTCTATAAAATAGAGCCCACTTTTGTATTTTTTTTCTTATTAAAAGTTAGATAAACACATAGGAAAGGCGGGGAAGGACGAGGAACAAGGTGGAGTACCAATATCTTGAACATTCAAGCTCGGATGCTTCATCCCTCTCTAACTTTTATATATAAAGATAAGCCAACCCCCAGAGTCAAACATGTGAGTCAATTTAAATCTTAAAGTAATTTTTAGTATTTTTAATTGTAATTAATTATATTTTAATTGTTCAATTTTAATAAATTTACATTGTTGAGCTTATATCAATTAAAATTTAAAATCAAAGTTTCATCATCTTTATCCTTCGATCAATCAACATTCTCCTTCATTAAAGAAGGTGACATTCAAATACACCTGCTTCATTTCAATCAATTTACACTTACAGACTCTTCTTTGTCACTTTCGTTCTTACATGTTATCAGTTTCTTCTTCTTTCTTCTCCTACGATCAGTTGCATAATCATATCCTAGCTTCCGATTCTTACTGCTATTCCAAACACATCTTCTCTTTTCCAACCGCATATCTTAGTTTTCTGATTCCAAGTATCGTGTTAATATGATCTATGTCTTTCTTGTTTTTGTTACTTCCCTCTGATTTATCATTGATTGTTGTTTCTACGATTTATGTTTTCATATTTGATTTGAGAATTGCATCTCATCACCGTGATCGTCGTCGTTTCCAGGACCACATTTGTCTGTCTTCTCTAGTTCGTAATCGTGAGTTCTCTCTCTCTCTCTCTCTCTCTCTCTCTCTCTCACACACACACACACACACACACACACACAAATGAAAAATCAAATCAAGAAGGAAAACCAAGTCATGCATTAACGTGTTTGTGTGTGAGACAAAACTCGCGGTTATGAACGAGTGAAAACAAACGAATGTGGTCATGTAAACGACGGCGATGTCAGTGATGAGATGCGATTCTCAAATCAAATATGAAAACATAATAGAAACAAAAATTAATGATAAGTTGGAGGGAAATAATAAAAACTAAAAAGACATAGATCAGATTAACACTACCTGGAATCACGGAAAACGTAGATATGCGATTGGAAATAAGGGGATGCGATTATATAACTGATCATATGAGAAGAAAGAAGAAGAAACTGATAACATGTAAGAACGAATGAGATAAAGAAGATTGTGTAAACTGATTGAAATGAAAGGGGTGTGTTTGGAGGTCATGTTCTTGAATGAAGGAGAATGATAGTTGATCTAAGGATAAAAAGAATGATAGTTGATCTAAGGATAAAGATAAATAAACTTTGATGTTAAATTTTGAATGATATAAACCATACAATGTAAATTCGTTAAAAATGAACACTTAAAATAGAATTAATTAAAATTGAAAGTGCTAAAAATTACCTTAGAACTAAAATTCACTCATTTGTTCGACTCCGAGGATTGACTTCATATTCTACACTTTAAGTGGTTCATGTCATCGGAGACAAATTTACTCCAAATCATGAGAAGATAATGTAGGCCTTACCTTAAACTTTATATTTAGTTTTGCTCTTCACCATCAATATTTGCTGCATTGTTATGGTTGTTTATCGGTTAATTTTAATAACACAATAAAAATTTAATAGCAGTGGTTAATATTACTTAAAACCACCTTAATAACGTTTTTCAGAACTGTTCCCTCATGTAGTTACACAGACCATTTACTCCCAAAGACCAATATTTTATTAATCTATTAATTAAATAAATCAAACATGTGTAACTGAGACTGGGAGACTTCTTTCTTGTAAAGAAAAACATGTGTAACCGATACTTGTTATTACCTCTTTACTAGCATTTTATTATTACTACATTGCTTTTTTCATTTGGTTCTATGGTTATAAAAATTGATTTTGAATGAATTGATTTTGTAAAATTAATTCTAGTTAAAAGTAAGTTGAAAGTAAAGTGATTTGTCTTTGGATACATTTATGTAAAAGTGACTTAAATTATAAATTTATATGTAAAAATTAACTTTTGAGTTAAAAGCTACAAATCTTAATTTCAAATAGAATCAATTGTGGAGACAAAATTAATTCTACTAGAAAGCAACCAAACATGTTAGAATTAGTTTTACAACTTCATAATCAATTTTAGCCACTCTAAAAGTAGAGCCAAACATACACTTAAGCAAGTTATGTCATCTAGGTCTTAAACAAAATAAAGAAGTCATTAATCAACAAGGCAACACAAGTGTAAATTCTTGAGTATGGAGTAACATATGTTGGAAGAGGCCATTCTATTAAATGAATCTTGATTATTTTGAGATATTATTATGTGCAATTGCGCACGGAGATACTTTAATTTATAAAAAAATAAAATAAAGAAGTTATTATAAATATTTTAATTTAAAAATAATATAAATTCATTTACTCTTTTAATTGAGATCTTGTCAAAAAATGGCCAACTTAAAACAGTACCACCAAATAGTGATAATTGGTATGAAAGGAAGGCACTTCTATTCAAATTTTTCCTATGAGTGTGTCCCTGAAGTGGCAAGAAGTTGCACAAACTCAAAAGTCAAAGAAACATTCAGTTTGGTTAAACCATATATACAATAGTTTGTGGAGTAGGATAGTTTGATCTCTACATAACACACTTTTTAACAAGGGGTGAAAAACTTTTAAGTTTGGATCAATGAAGTCCGAGTGCAGATATGTCTCGCGCTAGTATGTCCATGAGCTATAGTTCAACTGATAAAAATGTCGAATTGTTAAGTTGGATGCTATGGCCGCGGCTGGAACTCCGGCAATCTCGACTCCTCCACTTATGTGTTTGAGTTTTCAATAGCTACTGACATTTCGTCTATCCACTAAATAAATTACGGAGGGAGTATATAACTTCGACAGAATCTTAGAAACAAAACAGGACAAAATGTCCCCTTTATTCAATATTGTCTATGAGTATGTTGATTTATTTTTTTTGTTTAAACTTTAAAGTATGACTATGTTGTTGATTGAAAACATGAAGTATACATACTGAGATTTGTTGTTATCTTCAATTATCGTAAAATATGATATACTATTAATAGTAACAAAATGAGAAACTATAAGTCCAAGTTCCATATCATCCGGAGCTAAACCCATAAATATAATGGCCTCCAATCCAAGGACAAGGATTTACACATCAATTAATATTTTGATTAGCCTGAGAGATCATCTCCACCAAATCCAACTCCTTCTTAACTTCAACCTCTTTCTCCAATTGATGCTCATCAAGATTAACAACTTGCATGCCTTCCTTATCACATTCTTTTTCATCCATAGTAGGAACACTTGACATATCATCTAGCAGAGAATCAATACCACACCCTTCTTCAAACAAATTATCATCCAAAGAAAAATCATTGAACTCATAGTTTGGCACCGAGCGGTCATTAGGAAAAAATTGATTTGCAATATGTGGCTGAGGAATCTGTGTTGCGGCTTTGCTTGTGCTACAAGTAATCTTTTTCTTGGCTTTAGCAGAAGATCTTTTTCGAAAGTCTCTTGGAGGGTTTTGATCCAAATTCAGACTCTTGATATATTCTTGCAAAAGAGTCCCTCTTGGATACTTCGAACGACATGTTCTTTTGGAATATTGCCTTCTCTTTGTTGCATTCCAATGGTTTTTTATTGCATTCTCAGTTCTTCCTGGCAATCTTTTCGCAATCTCCGCCCACTTATTTCCTATCTCTGTATGAGCTTGGATCAATATCTTATCCTCTTCATCTGTCCATACGTCTTTCTGCAAAAATGCACGAATTGAAGTTTAATATAGAAGGAAAATTCGTATGAACAAATTTGTATCATGCAATCATCGAACTCTTTTTGTGAGAATGTAGAGATACTTAAATTAGTTAATTGTAAGACAAAAAAAAAGTATGCATACCAAGTTAAAAGTATGTATCTCTATTAAAGTATGTATACCTTATATGAAAGTTAAGAGAGAGAGAGAGAGAGAGAATTCAAATATTGGATCATGTATTAATCATTGATGACATTGTACATATAGACTCAGTTGTATAAAGTGTGTATCTCTATTAATTTATTTTATATATGTGTGTGAAAAATAAAAATGGAACCTTTATGTCTGGTCTTAAATGGTTATGCCATCTTTCTCTGCATTGTTTCCCTATTCTTCCAGGCAACTTCAGAGCAATATGAGACCACTTCCTTATTCCATATTGTTCCACCATTTGACTCAACAATCTGTTTTCAGAAGCATTCAAATCAAAGCACATATGTGTTTTATATTAAAACCAAAATATGCAAAAACTTAAAATGTGATGAAAAAAATTATGTAACAAGCTTAATTATATAGTTATGTAAACAAGAAGGTTTAAAGAAATTTATGCACCTATCTTCTTCCACTGTCCATTGCCCCTTCACTATGATTGTTTTCTTCTTCGCTTTAAATGCTCTTCTTGTCGTAGGAGATAACAAGCTGTTGTTTATATTCAATCCAGCTCTTTGGTAATAATTTGTCGGGGCTATGCTTGAAACTTCATCCTCAGGTACAACATAACTCAATGACTTGGTTTCTGAAGGATTATTGAAGGAAAAATAACTATGGTTTTCAACCATAAGATCAAGTTGATTTCTTCTAGGGATATTCAAACTATAACCATCATATTGAAAATTGTCAATAAGGTTATGAGCATGCTCACTACCGCTATTATTCTCAGCAAAAGACTTTCCATCATAAACATCAAAATCTGTATTTGCACATTCTGCATTACCAAATAGATCAAAGTTTTGAGTTTGGTCCCCAAAAACTTGATTGGAGGATGATGATCCATGCATATGATGAAACTGCTCAATATGCTGAAAATCTTGTAAGAAATTACCATGACAGGAGTGAGCACTAAATGGATTTAGCTCATCTTTCTGCCTTGGTTTCAGGTAGTTTTCTTGCAAATGCATTGATTGTGATTGTGAGGGATAGTTTTCTCTGAGATTTGTGTCGAAAACCATGACAGAATTAGGTGTAACAGAAATTGAAGGTAACATATGTGTTACAAGTCAACACTAATTTGTGTTTCTTATTATACGAGAGTTACAATGCATTAATTAGAGAACAATTGAAATATGGCTGGAATTGTTTCCTCTGAAAAAACCTGACCTTTATATTCTAGTAAGGTTTTATTTTATTACTATGTTTGTAACTGTTAGTGAAATTAATTGATCAATAGTTACAACTTTCAGTTTAATTACTATGTTTGTAACGTTATGAAATTTGTTTAAAATTATTATGGTCACACTTTTCTTTGTGAATAGATTGTATACAAATGCATGCTGTAGTGTGTAAATGCCACAAATCCATGCTAACATATTCTAAGATTATGACTTAATTAGCTTATTTCTTTTTGTTATGAATGAAATTAGTGTCACTTGTACATAGTGAAGTTGTAATCTATCTATTACAATAAAAATGAAGTTGCAAGATTTGAGTTAATAAATACTAATGTAACATATCAATTACTTCGTTCAATGTGTAACCTTCCCCGAAGAGTGTAGATTAATTAGGTCAAATTTGATGGCTTGCAAATTGGGCAGCAACTCACCCTATGCTGATTTGATATTCTAACTTGGTAGTTCAGTTTGTGCTTACAACTATAACAGAATAAATTAAAGAGAACTAGATTGTGACTCACACATTGCACGATGCGAGTAATTTTATGTTCAAGGTTGAAATAAATAAATAAATAAGTTAAAAATTCCTTTTAAAAAAAAAAGTTAAATTAACTTCTATTTACCGGTTACATTATATTATCTATAAAACCACTTGTTTATTTTTTCTTAATTTGTTTTTAGGAAATTGTTTCATATATAGATATCAATTCGCTCCATTGACACGTTGAGGAACAAAGGAACAGACAATATGATGTGATAGATATGATATCTTAACGATGTGGTTGTAAGAGAGCTAGAGAGAAAACAACCTTTATATTTGTATGAGTAATGATATATGTACAACCCTTTTTAGACAACTATTGAGACAACCTTGCTATTTTTTCATTTCATTGGTCAAAATCAATAGAGAGAGAAAAAGGAAGAGAGATAATAAAAATATAATGTGAGTATGAGAGAAAAAGTTGTCAAAAATTGTACCAAAATAGTTGTACAAATATCATTTCTCTATTTGTATACCTTCATTTTTTCTACGTCCCTCCAACACCTTATTTTCTCTCATCTCTTCCTATCACATCACTTATTTATCATATCTATCAAATTACTTTCTATTTCTATCTTTTTTTTTTTTTGTCAAGTAACCAAGTTGTTAGAGCTCACACATTTTAATATGGAGAAGTAGGGTATCCGGGGTTCGAACCTAGACCCTTGCATATAATATGCGAGATCCCTACCAATTGAGTTAAGTTCACAGAGATATTTCTTTCTCTATCTTGATGTGAATGAGTAAAAGGTGTACAAAAATAATTTTTTTCCAAAAAAAATGAGGTCTTGAATGAATAGCTTATGTATTATCTTTATGCATTTTTTTTAAGGATATACTCCTAATTAAAAACTAAATTTTGTACTTAATAAAAAAAAATTATTTAAAAATGTAAGTATTACGAATTTTAAAAATGATAAAAATATAATTAACATCCCTAAAAAAACATAATTAACATATGTAAGTTAAAATAACAATTTTAAATATTAGATAAATCACAAACAATTGAGTATCTCTCAATCCCATGTATTAAATATGATTGTTAGAGTTATGCATGTAAATCCCATGTATCATTCTTCATAATAAGCATGACTCTTGAAGTTATGAATATCATGTGATAATGGACATTATATATGTCATAATAATTTCTTTCAAAAAAATAATGTTATAATACAAATTAATATTAAATTTTAACCATCATTCTATTTATGCATTATGTATCTATTATATATCAAATAATAACTAACTATATAATCACATTCTTAAAAAAACTATATGATCACATAAATTTTGTAACTTAGCCAAGTTATAAATTATCTTCATCTTTTCTTTTGTAATTTCCTTTCTTCTTTTTTTCAAAAACACGAGTTTGGGTTCCAATTTTTTTTTTAAAGATGGGTTCAAAAAACGCGATGTTTGAATGACGAGGATCCATTCACATTTTTTTTTTTTTTTGAGGGAATGGATCCATTCACATGAAACTAATCAATAACGTCAAAATCTTGCAAGAAATTACCATCAAACATATTAGTTAGAACAAACAATAATTAGTTCATATTCCATCCTTATTTTTACTACGGTAAATATATAAATTGTGATGTCCTAAATTCTCCTAAAATTTGTGGTTCTTAAGGGAGCCACAGATTTGCTTTGTAACAAGATTTTTGGCGGTATAAGCCCTAAAAAAGTGTGGTCATTCAGACAACTATAAATTTAAACTTAGTCTTCTTTATACATTTTGTAGCGGCTAATGCAGCCATAAAATCAAACTTGAATTTCTTCTATCAATTTGTGCCAAAACCATTTGTCAGTTTCAAAGTTTTTTTTTCTACCAATTCTTTACAAGGCCTCGTGGCGATCAGTATGTTTTTGAATTTAGCTAGTAAGAAGTGTTTTTATTGTGGTGGTTTAAGTAGTTTTCTTGCGAATTCATTCACTAAGGCACAGTTTTTTTGTCAAGAACCATGAGAGATTTAGGTGTAAAAGAAACTAAAGGAAACACTTGTCAAGAAAACAATTGTCACGAAGTATAAAATGGTTATCATTCAACAATTCAAATACAAATACAAATGTAGAGGCATTATCAAATCCAATAACCTCAAAATCTCACTAGAACCAATTCTCAAAAGATTAAATACATTCATTAATATTAATTTTGCAACAACATCCTTTAACAATTACTATAAACCACATCAATTTGGGAGCGATTGATACAATTTTAATATGGAAATATAACATTGATAAAAAAAACTACTTAGAAGAGTAAACAATACTTTTAAGTTTGCAACAAAAAAAAAAGTTAGTGTTTCCTTTTCTCGAGCTCAGTCGTGTATCCAACGAATCAATGTCGTTTTGAAGAACTTTTTTTAGTTAGTCAAACTTGACTCTGAATCAATTAAGGGTGATTGGAATGGTTTTGTTGCTCACACAAATCACAACACCAAACCAACGAGAAACATGTGAATATGAAGTCACTAAAAAAGAAAACACAAATATCGTTGTTGCATATTGACTTAACGTCGTTAAATTGTTGACATCAACACCTTATTAAGGGATGTTGCAAGCTCTTCTGTCGATAGAAACTGACACAAAGAAAACGGAATGGTTTGAGATAGAAGAGGCATGCATTTAACGTGTACGATAAATGGTCAATTCCATCCGCAGAAACTACCATCATATGGAATAATCGATGTTGTCAAACCTTGATTATATATGAAAATTGATATACCGATTTTGGTGTTGTTTTTCTTTATTCTATTCTGGTATGTTTAAAGTGTTAGCAATATAAAAAAAAACATGAAATGTCGGCGTCGTAAGATTACACTTAATTTCATTATTTTTTGAAGTGAAAGAAATTAGTTTTCCTTACAAATAGTGAATAAGATAAAGTAATGTTGCAATCTACTAACATAAAAATGAAAATGAAGTTGCAAGTTTTGGTGTATCAACCACTACGTTCAATTGTTTAACTTCATTTACCAGAGATCGCTTACAATTAGGAAAGGCACGATGAATCATAATGCCATAATGAATGTGCCTTATAGATATCTCAAAATACATTTTACATACTTCCAGCGGGACTTGGGAGGGAAAAAGAAGAACTCACACACCTTATTGACAGAAAATGAAATTCCTGGCTAGTTAGTGTCACATACTGAAGAGCTTCAACCGCTAACCTATACACAATAGGGTCATCCATCACATTAGATCCATGTTTTCTTAAATAGGCGTACTGGCCATGGGGGTTAGATATAATAGTTGCCATGTTAGCTCTATGGAGAAGATGGTAAGTGAAAAATCTAATTTAACTATGTTATTTAGATACTTACCTTGATTTTCAAGTGATATTATGGAATTTACCTGATTTTCAAGTGAAAGGTCTGAACTCCCCACCCCAATATAACACTTTTAATACAACTAAACAAATGATTTAAAGAGAGAGTGAAATTTTCTAAAAGCATCAAAGGTGTTAAATTTTCTTTTAAGCATGCACAAAACCAATATAGTATAAAAAGTCATAAAAAGAAAGGGTTAATAGGTCTTTACCTCCTGTAATATAGGGCACTTTTGGTTTTGTCTCCTGTAAAAAAAAAAAAATTGTATTCGGTCCTTGTAATTTTTGTTTTGTTTTAGAATACCCCATAGACCACCTGACTGTGCATTTTCGCTGATGTGGCATGCTGAGTCACCTTTTTCTGATGACGTGACACGCTAACTGTATAATTATTTTTATTTTTTTATGGGGTACACGAGATATTTTTTTGAAACCACAAATGTCACGTGTACCCCATAAAAAATTATACAGTAACGCGCCACGTCATTAGAAAAGGGTGAATCAGCGTGCCACATCAGCGAAAATGCACAGTCAGCTGATCTAGTGAGGTATTAAAAAAATTTACAAGTACCGAATCCAATTTTTTTTTTACAGAGGGAAAAACCAGAAGTGCTATATATTATATATATTACAGGACGTAAAAGCATCTTAAAAAAAAAAAAAAAAAAAAAAAAAAAAAAAAAAAAAAAAGAGAATGGGTAGGTCCCCACAAATATGTGTGAATTAGTTCAAACAACAAGAGAAGGGAAGCGGGACCATGCAGTCTATGATACATTCCTAAACAACAAGAGTTACATAAACCATTGAAATTTTTATTCATGAATGGAATGTTCCGAAGATCTAATACATTTTTATGGCATTACATAGTTAGCGTGACCTAGCCTTGAATGCCCCACAAAAGAATTATTGGAAATAACATAATGAAAACTATGAGCAGGCATGACAGAAGTGGTACATACATTGGTATGAGAAGGCTCCTTGAGGAGTGGAAGATGAGTGAACATGTATAGGCCATTTGAACCATGGGAGCATTCAAGGAGAACGAAACGGGAATTAGGAATCATGAAGTACTTAGGAAGCATGATAATGATACAATGGTTTTTAATGTAGATGGCAGCGCTTTAACTAACCCGGGAAAGCAAACTATGGTGGATTGATTAGGAATTTTGAAGGCAACTTTCAATTTGTCTTATGTGGTAGTGTGGGTTTGTCCAATATTTTGAATGCTGAAATTTACACCCTTATTATTGGGGTTAAGTTTTGTTGGGAAGCTAGTTATAAGAAACTAGTTTGTTTTTCTGACTCATTTTATGTAGTGCGTTTAATGTCAAAGGAAGTGTCGAGACTTCACCGCTATGCAAACATCTTGGAGCTCATTCAGGTGTATTTGGTTAAAGAGTGAGATATTTCCATTCATCGTATTTTTCGAGAAGGAAACTCTAGCGCAAATATATTTGCTAAACTATGTATTACTAATTTAGAGTCTCTTGTGATGGTGCATCAACCATTACTATGTCTATCATCACCTTATAGGTTGATGCCATATGAGTGTCCTTTATTAGTACATAGTTTTTTTTCTTTGCTTTTGTCTTTTCTTCTCTCATGTAACAAAAAAAAAAAGGGAATTTGGAAGAAACTCAAAATACTTGTCAGGCGTAAATTTAGAAACAAATAGTAAAATTTTTAGTAATTGAAGGAACATGTAGTAATTCGGTAATGGATAAAGAGACACATGTGGATCCAAAGATGAAGATTATTTAGATGAGCCAAAAGAATAGATGTTCAAACCTCCCATTTCCCATGTGGAGGTGTGAAGACTCATAGATTTGACTCTTTGAAAGATTAAACAGATTAGAAGTTAAGTGAAGTGTAGCATCTGAGTCAAGGAACCAAAGGTTCAGGCATTAGGCACCATCTGAGGAGATTGAAATTAGTTTGTGGGACTAACTATTTCCCAAACCTGAACATTGTGTCGGATTGAATCGGATAAGCTGAAATGTTGCTTATAATTGAGACGGAGGAAGTACGTTCTAAATAACTTGGGTAATGACTAACTCTATTACTATGACATGTGCAGAGGCATTTGATTCCTGATAGGAGTGAACTTTAGTCACCCACTTTATTCTACATTTCCACGAAACGCTTGGGTTGTTGGTCCTAATTGGGGTTAAAAGATGACTTGGACGGCAAAAAATAAATGATCATTCAACTTATCCCACTAGTAAGTGCTGATGATGTGAATATCTGTTTGCCATGTCATTAGAAAATGACAGCAATGGTGGAGGCCAATTCTGAAAGCATGCAATGAAGGATTAAAGTATGAGAAAAAAAGGAGTAAGGATTAAAGTTAGATAAAAAGTTCTGAAAACGATCTATAAGATTTATTTGGATCAGTACGTACCGTATTGGATTGATTTTCAATTTAAGATTTGAAAACTATTTCATTCTAAACAAATCTGGTGTCTGATTTTCCATTTGCTACATATTAAAATCTTTCAGTCACTTTATATACTAGATTACATCAAACCACTAGTTACACATTTCAAGTGGTAAAACTTGGCCAACATTTATCAACTAATGTTGTGTACATTTCTTAACAAAAAAAACTGTGACATATAATAAAAAAATAAAAATAAAAAGATAAATTATTCATTGAGTAGAACCATTAGGCACCACCACTCAGACTCAAGAGACATATAAAAAAGGATATCCACACAAAAGGGATATCAAGAAAAGTATCCATGAATCCCCATCTAACCTATAAAGAAAATTTTTGTAACAAGTTGGTGTGTTTGTTATGCTGCTGCTACCAAAATTGTGAAAATTAATCTGTCTTTGGCTTAATTCTCTTCGCCCTGGAATATAGGAAAACACCAGAAAGAGCTATACCAGTTCCTGCAGAGAATTAATAAGCACATAAAATTTTCAGTTTCAACAAGAGATATATATGGTTAAAAAGAAGGAAGCAATTTTATTTTAGTACCTAATGCGTTAATTGGTGAGACAGGTGTTTGGAAAAATATGACAGAGCTCACTATAACTATCACACGCTTCAGACAGTTTGCTACAGAATGAGTAACAGGTGATACTCTCTCCAATATCATATAAGAAACCTGCACATATGATAAACCATTTCATACTAAATAATTTTATTTTGTTTTCAGTGAATTATAACTAATGAAGTCTTGATTTATTTTTTCACAAAAAGAAGTGGAAATTGTAACACTCTTGAATAAAAGGGGAAAATATAATGTGCATAGAAGATGAAAACTCACTTGCTGATACGCATGGTAACAAAGCGCAGCAAGAAGAGATCTAATGTACACTTGTTGAACATCTAATCCCTGTGAATAAAAATGACATCAATCATATATTAGTAGCATCATCAAAATACTCACTCAGTAACAAAACTATAAATAAAAAATTACATGGATTTGATCCATGTATGTACTTTTTTGCTTAATTTTGTTACGGAAAGAGTAATGTATTTTGATTTGAGAATGCTAACAGCAGTACCAATCATTTTCAACAAAGAAGTTCTTACTGTAGATTGCAGGTAAGCAGGGGTAAATTTAACACCCTCCATGAAGAGGGCTATAGGTACTGATAGGAAGAATGACATGACTGTTATTACTGAGAAGAGGGTTATGTTGTCCATGGATTCCTGAGAAGAAAAAAATTATTGTTATTTAATATTGTGTATAAGAATATGAAATGAAACATAAGTGCAAGGTTCTAAAAAAATGGTATGCTCCTACGATGTCAATTTTTTATTTCTCTGCAATCATATCACAACTGCGATAAGCAGTGGTATTTGTTTGTGATTTTTCACAATATCAAACATCGCATGATTAAATTTTGGACAAGAGTTTCATAACACATTATGTGATACTCTTAACCAAGTTCATCAATCATAATATCGTATTATTACCTCCTTGTTAACCATGAGTTTTTTGCTAAGAACATTACGAGATTGATTCGTCAAATTGGAAGCCATAGCACTCAAAAATCCAACCCTATTCAATATTGCAGGGAAAAAAAACACATATTAGAATTCAAATGACCAAATAGTTCTTTTGATAATAGCATTTCTATTCTTATCTTCCCATAGAAGGAGACTCACCAATTGAAAGAGACCTCTGTAGCAGACGCCAGCGCCACTCCACCAGCAATTGGCACAAGGGAAGCAACCACCCATGCTGTAGGCATCTGTAACAAAGTTAAGTAAGGAATTAAAATTGCAAATATCAATTCACAATGTATTGAATGTTGAAGCAGCACCATGATTTATTTTTCCTTCAAAATTACAAGCTTAGCATACATAATATATTTTGATTAATTGAAGCAGAACTAATGATCATTTTATGAACTTTCTGGAGAGGACTTGAACTTCGTCCTTCAAAGTTACAAGGTGAAACTCTTATCGCTAAGCTCTCACCTCATGGACACAAGTAACCACATAGAACTAACTATTAAGTGAGAAATATACTCATTAATTAACAAGCATTTGTCTGTTCCTCGGATTTATCAAAAAGAAACAATAGTGAAAACGTAGACAAGGACAAAAACAGCTCCAACTATATAAAGAATAAAATGAGACAGTTTGGTTTGTACATTTCCTTTGGTTCCACCGTGTCTATTAATGCTAAAATAAATCATTTGTTTTTTCAATTTTGAGTTCTACTTTCAGTATAAAGACAAAAATATCACATAATCCGCACAATGCACATGACAGTCGAACTAAAATACATTATTTACATTTTGTCGCGTTCATTTATCGAGCAATAACAACGTTTAACTATGAATCCCGGTATCGCATTAGGCATAAATCAACATCAAAGTTAAATTTAAAATTTCATAACAGTAGCATAATCTGGTGACCTTACCTCTCCAAGGAACGTAGAAGACAGAAGGACAGAAAAGAAAGGCTCCATTGATTTAACAGTATGAGTAAAAGAGACAGCAACCTTTCCAAGACTCATGTTAGTGAAAAGATTCCCTAATGTATGTACCAAAGCCAAAGGAAATATTGCTAAAAGCTGCAAAATCAGAGAAATAACAGAACCATTAATATTACAAAACAGAACAAATAGAACAGTAAAAATATAACAAGGATTAAAATAAGTACCTGTGAAGAAGTGAGTTTTGGCCTTTTATAAAGATTAAGACCCCACATGAATGCTACAAGGAGTGTGCCAATAGCAAATTGAAAAGCAGTGAGAGTTACTGGTAAATGGTAAACCTTCAAGACCTGTTTGTTGTAGATGTTAAAGTAGATGTTAAAGGAGAACCAGAGGCAAAAAAGAACTCCAAGCTCTAGAGCTTTGAATAGAGGACTACTGCTGTCGGAGGAGTCGGCGGCGTCGATGGTGGTGGTTGCTTTGGTTTGGAAGCGGGTAGAGGAATGAAGGGGTGTTAGAGAGATTAATTTTGAAGAAGAATGAGAAGAAACGAGAGGTGTCCATGATGAGAAAGAAGAGGTAGAGAGAGAAGGAGAAGAGGAGAGAGAGGAGCGAGATTTGTAGAGAGAGAAAGAAGGGGAGAGAGGTAAAAGTGTAGCCTGCATTTTGGAGATCGGAAAAGATGATGAATGCGTTTTCGGAGTTATTAAGAATGTTTATTTCTCTGTTTTAGTTACTCCACGATGATGGAGCGTGAATGTGGGAGAGAAAAACAATTGAATGAATGAATGCGTTTGAATTGAATGAATAAATAATGAGAGAAGGTGAAACAGAAAAAAACAAAAGAGCATGAATCTAGACTATGATTTGTCGCATATTCTATTATTTGCTATTGGTGGCAATTGCAGCCATGCCTCTATACTGGATCTTTGATTTTGTTCCTTTAAAAAAAGAGGATCACGTCCTTGTCTTTTAGGAATTAGGACAAACGGGTCAAAATTGTTCCACTTAAAATACTTGTAGTAGTTGGGGTACTTTTTATGAGACATGTTTTATTTTGATGTTGCTTGCTTATTCTATTCCTCTTTGTTTTTTTTGGTATTCTTTTCTTTTTATAGATTCTCTCTATCAAAATTCCTTTTTTATTTTTTTTATTTTAACAAATGAGCCCAAATGAAAGAAGACAAAAACTAAAAAATTAGCCAAATACTTCTCGATAGAGAAGCTTCGTATAAATGCTCAAATGCTCGTTAGGAGGAGACTCCACGATAAAAAAAAATTAAGGAAATTTGCATAGAGCCTACAATTAGCAAGTCAATTTGTATGCATCCTTTCCTCGCACCGTGTATGACAACTTGAGTGTGTCAATTCAAAACAAAAAGATTTAGAATGGGTGTCACCAATTGGACCGTCAATTTACCTTTAAGGGCACATATGCCCTCCAAAAGGGCCCATGCGCCTTCTCGAAGAGCTCCTGAAGCCCTATGTGTGTCCCCCTAAGCGCACCGTCTTAACAAGCTTTTAGAAACATTTAGAATGATCTAGAGTGACTTAAGGCCCAAGCTGCTTGGGGCTGAAGTCACCGAATTACAAGCTCACAATGAGCTATAAATACCCCTCTTAAGAGCATTCTCAAGACATCACCTGAATAGACTAAACCCTAATTTCTAATTTTGTACTCATTGCAAGTACATCAATATGGACATTTTTCCGTTACAGCTACAATTATCCTTCCCACCAAATCATTCCTAAGACATGTTAGATATTTTTGATCATAATTGATAGTTATGTCAAAAATGAAGTAAAGTCTTACCAAGTACTATTTTTTTTTTAAATTGCTAATTCATTAAATATTTGTAAATATTTTTTTGGTCAAGTAGTCCAGTTACTAGAAGTTCACCTTTATAAGGTGAATAAATTGATGTTCAAGGTTTCAACACCAACTCCTACATCTATTATACAATTTTCCTACCAACTGAGCTAAGCTCACGGAGAATAATTATTATTTTTTTGACAATGGAGAATAATTATTTGTAAGTTTATTAGACTATTTTTTATATAATATTATGTGTAAAAATTAATTTTTGGGAATGGTATAATTGGTTAATAGAGATATATCTTTGTCAAAAAATATGTATTCAAATAGGATAAATAAGGGATGATTTTTTTTTTTGAGGGAAAGGGATAAAAAACTTATTTGCACAAAAAGTTAAAATATATTTTTGGGAATTATTTCACATATTAATGTAATTATTTTATAAAAATAAAGTATGTTTCAATTATAAAATACTACTCTTTAAGTGAATCATGATTTCCACTTATTATTATATTATATTTATTATTTAAACTAGTTATAAGTACATTTCTTATGATATTAATTCCTAAAAAAAAATAGATTTCATATAATTAAGAAAAAGTCATATAATATTAAGAAATTATGAATTTTTTTTAGGACAGAGAGGGCTTTCGTCCGAAAAAGTTTTTTTTTTCCTCAAAAATAAAACGATATTCATTCATTCAAATTGATAGAATACATCAGATACAATAACATACTCAACATCGCTAAAAATGTAAATGGTTAATCTGCGAACAAACTCACAACATCCAAGTTAATAACATACAACAACAAAATGCTGACAAATAATATGATAAAATCTAAATCATCTTAATACGCATGCTTCCGAATCTGCAACGTTGACGTACAAATCATTGATAAAATCTAATTCACATTAATACGCATGCTTTCAATATGAACCAAATGAGCACCGCAACAATACGCGAAATCAAACAACGCCGCACAAGATGATGAACAACACAATGTCGCACTAAATTTTTTTATGTGTGCAAATCACTTATTTATATTGAAAAAAGGAACAAAAATGCAGATGAGTGATTTTATGTCAAAAAATGATCTAAAGTCGTTCACTCTTTATTAATGAAAGAGAAAGAAAACTTGATAAAAAGTTGAAGTTTCTCTCACTAAAAAACTAGGATCGCTTGTATCTGTCCTAAAAAGTTTTTTTTTTTTTTTTTGACAAGCCTAAAAAGTTATATAATTTCCGTCAAATATGATAACATACCATTTTTAAATATATTTAAGAGGTTCCTTCAAAAAAAAAAATTTAAGAGGTCCCCTACTGGACCTCCTTTTTGGCTATCGATTTCATTCTTTAATAACCATTCTTTAAATGTAAACAAATACGAAAATCTCAACCATGTACTAAACAAATGAAATTTTGGTTCTTTGTTCAACAAGATGTATCCGGGCTTCCTTTGCATCTACATACATTTTAATCTTTATAAATGGTATTAAATTCAATAAAAAAAATATCTACACAATATTTCTTTTGTGGTATAAATCTTTGAATTCTGGTAGGTCAATTTATATTTAGTAACCAAATTAATTTGTTAGATTTCTGTCCATCTGAAAATCCTATGGATGTTGAACCTTTTTACTTTTTAATTTCTTTGATTTTGTTTTTTAAAATTTAGCGATTGAATTAAATAATCCATGTAGGTGAGTTGCAACCAATAATCTGAACTTAGGACATGTTTTTAAAGTTAGCTCACCCTTGTGGGCAAAGTTATTATGCATAAGTCATTTTCTTATGCACATGCATAAATACTTCATAATCATCAGATTTGATCGCACTCTCACAATCTGATCGAACACACACAGAAGCTCATCGTAGCTCCGACGCTGACGTGATTCTCACCCTTGTTCGCCGCTCCGACGTGATTTATCCGGCCAGGTTCATGACGACGTGATTGCGACGTGATTTCACCGACGAGGTTGCACGGATTTCTCGAGCAATTCTGTTTTCCAGCGGTTCTGTTTCCAATTGCACCCTGTTTTCCAATTTCTCTAGCGATTCTCCAATTGCACCTTGTTTTCCGGCGGTTCTGTTTTCAATTTCTCCAGCGATTCTGTTTTCCGGCGGTTCTGTTTCCAATTTCATCGGCGAAGCTCGTCGTACCTTTATAGAGTACTGATTTCCGGCGGTTCTGTTTTCAATTGCACCCTGCTGGATCAAAGAAAACCATTAAGTACATCTAATGGTTTTGGAGTACAACTCACAGAAACCAATTCCACAGCAAAATGATTTTTTAAATGACATTCTCCATCTATTTTTATAAATAAAGACGAGTAATGGAGATGATCTCTTAACTCATGATCAATTCTTGGATGTACACAAAAATGTGAACACTCCATTTGATCACTCGCACTCATAAAAAGAAAACAGTAGAAGAGAATAATAATTTTCAAATAATTGTAAGATGTATATTTTTTTTTTTTACGTGTGACTAAATAAAATTTCTGAATTCTTATGTCCACACAAGAATTATTTTCAACTCAATGGAGGAATTTTTTTTTCTAGTGCCCAACTTTTGAAAATAATTGTCCTATCTACCCTACATTCAAAATTATTATCCAATCTATCCTACTTTTCATTTTCCCCTTACATGGCTCCATTTGAGATGGCACCATCCTACTAGCTTTTTTCATCTTTTTATTTTTTTTATTTTCATATATTTTTTGGCTTAATAATTTATACCTCTTTCATCATGACTCCATCTCAGTTGGCACCATCTTACTATATTTTTTTATTATTATTTTTTCATGTTTTTTGGCTAAGAATTTATTACATAACTAATTAATAGAAAAAATATAAAATAACATAATATAGATTGATAAATATTAAAAAAAAAAAAAAGTACTATTGGCGTGCAAGATTAAGATTAGAGTAATTTTTGCGATAATGACCCTCCCCTCGACACACTTCACATTTACTTATAACCTTTTCAACTTCATCCATTTGGGTCGTAATGCGACTGGATCGACGAACGAACATTCATGTATTTTCTGAAAAAAGATTGCGCAACATGTCCTAGGATTTCTGATTTTATCCTGCTTGTAATAATAAAAACAAGTCCTATTGTTTACAAAAAACACATGTAAACACCCCAGCTTTGCCTGAATTTGTCTACGTGAAGACCGAAAAAGGGTCGTCCATCCACTACTTGCATTACGACCGAAATGGATGAAGTTGAAAAGTTCCAAGAAAATGTGGAGTGTGTCGAAGGGAGGGTCATTATCGCAAAAATTGCCCTAATCATAATCTTGCACGCCAATGGTACTTTCGTTGTATTTTCTTTTTGTAATATTTATGAATCTATATTATTATGTTATTTTTTATTTTTTTTCTATTAATTATTTATATAATAAATTTTTAGCCAAAAAAAAAAAAAACCTTGTAAGATGATGCCAACTGAGATGGAGCCATGATGAAGGAAGTATAAATTATTAAGTCAAAACAAAAATGAAAATCGAAAAAATAAAATGAAAAAAGCTAATAAGATGGTGCCATCTGAGATGGAGTCATCCTGAAAGATGATGGTGCCATCTCAGATGGAGCCATGTAAGGGGAAAATGAAAGTAGGGTAAATTGTATAATAATTTTGAATGCAGGGCAGATTGGACAATTATTTTCAAAAGTAGGGTAGGAAAAAAAAAAATCTCAATGGAGAGGATCCTGGCTCGGGCAAAAAGTATCTTATCGTATGTTGCTGTACATGACACGTACATGTTTTAGTTTCCATAGAAAGCTAAGGTAATCCAAGTATCATCATACTACATCGCAAACAAGTAGAGAAGTTCCAGTATCCTGAAAATTACCGCGAATACCCTCAAGACAAGTACTAAGCCTATGGGCCAATTAGTAACTTAGGATTTCATCATCATAATAACCATTAACCACTCAAACCAAACCATACCCGCGAGTGTGGACGGACGATAAGGAATATAATAATCAGAAATTGAAATTCAAAGAAGCATAGCAGAATGCAATCGTTATCATTAAGCAGTACGAAGAGTTTGGCGGGTTTGCGGTTGATGAGTCAAGAAGCGAGAGTGAAGAGAAGGGGTGGCAATAGCAATAACATGGTGGTGGCATGTGGTAATAATTCGGATAAAGATACTGCTCCAAGTTCAACCTCATTTCTATCTCGGACTCAAACATATGCTCTTTTGAAACAACAAATGGAAGTAGCTGCTAAATCCGAGGTTAGTATTGTCTTTTTCTTTATCAATTGTAGAATCTCAAATTGGAATGGAAGATAAGAACTGGGCATTGTTTGTTATAGGATTACAAGGAAGCTGCTAGAATTCGAGATTCACTTAAGTTATTTGAAGAAGAGGAACCTGTTTTGCGTTTAAGGAGGCTAATTAAGGAAGCAATTGCTGATGAGAGATTCCAGGTGTCTATTATTTTCTTTTCTTTATTTATTATTTAATAAAATTCAATGATAATGATACATTCCAAGTAACATGTGAGTGAAAAGTCACATGAGCATAATTCAGTTGGTATGGATAATGCATTACAATATGCAAGTGCCGGAGTTCAAACCCCTGTATTATCCACTTATTCCAGGTGAAATTATAGCTACCATGCTACTTGACAAAAAAAGAAACATGTTAGTGAGAAACTCACCTAACAATAGATTATAAAGCGTAGAGTGTAGCATGTTCCTTGTATTTTTTGTACACTTAAGAGCTAATTGTTAGAGGATAGTGAAAGCCCACACACAATTCTTAAAGTAATCGATGCAAAAGTTGTTTCTTTTATTGATGCACCAAGTATTCAAATTAGGTTTTATATTTATCTATTAAAAAATTAAGATAGGAAGAGTATCAAAGTTACACGGGAATGGAAGACAAGCGGACAACAAACCGTGCCACTAACCCTTTATGGATGGCAAAACCAACCTAGGAGATGCAACATTGTTATGCATGACCATTTGAACTCTTTGTAGAAGATCCACAACCTTTGGTTCTAGGAAGCCAAAAGTGTCAAACACAAATAGTATAAAAGCATGTTGGTTATCTGAACACGCTTTCTCGTGTTTGGCCACACTGCTTAAAGCGGCTTTGAGGGCTTCCTGTCCCACAGTATTCAAATTGATGTGAAAGTTGCACATTGCAATTGTCACTAACTACATCATTTCACAACACCAATCTATAGCTTTTACTCACTCTCTTCTCAATAAGTTAGACAGGGCAGATGACATATTTGCACTAAGTTCAAATTTATTGGAGTATGGTATTGCGTATCAGCCTATGTGATCCTATGTTTCAAAATTCAATAAACACTGTTTCTTGCAATCTTCAACTTAGTCATTACATGTTGCACTCAAGAACACACATCTATAGTCTTTCAGAATTCCACAAGATCTATATCTCCATTTTTGTATTTTGACGTATGATTTTACATGTTGATGACACTCTTCCCTCTTTTTTCTAGGATGCAGCTAGTTATCGTGATGAGCTAAAAAGAATTGCTCCACACTCTTTTTTAAAATGTTCCAGTGATGCTACAACACTGGTATGATCACTTCTTTCACTTAGTGTATTATCTTATAGATAGTTCTTTCGTTGATTTAAGCTATATCACGAGAAATACAATTAACCTAGAATGTAAATTCTCTTTTTCAAACCGTTGTTTAAAGTTGATTGCATCAGTAGAATGAGTAGCTTAATAGCTCAACTAGTTTGAGCTAAGGGTTAAAGGAGTTGAAAGAGTTAAAGGATAAAGGTTCAAATTCTGATGAAGGAGAGAAAATTAACATAGCAACTAATACACTAACATTTGCCTATAAAAAATACCATGTCTTTAGAAATGGAATGTTGAATATCATTAGACTCCGTGGCTTGAGTATTTGTCTCAGATATATACTCCCTAGGTTTCAGAATTGCCTCTAACAAAATGTTCAATTTCCTTTTCTTCTCTAGTAGAAAAGGTTCATCTTCTAATTTGGTTTGTTGTGATCTGTAATGAAAATGGATTTTATTTCCAATAAAGATCTTCAGAAAAAAAAGGAACCTGTATTTCACCCGAATTATCCACCACAAACTTATACATGAAAAAAAAATCAACTTCTGACATTTAATTTCATCTTATCTAGGGAGTCAGGGTTCAAGTCAGGAGTGTATATATAGAGGGAAGAAGTCAGCCTTCGAAGGGGCTATACTTTTTTGCATATAGAATAAGAATTACCAATAACTCAGATGACACCGTTCAACTTCTTAGAAGGCACTGGATCATAACCGATGCCAACGGGAGATCAGAAAATGTACGGTGAGTTATTTATTCTTTACTATTTTATGGTGTTATGCTTCGAAGGTGTTTTCCATTTTCCCTTTTAAATCTTCAGGGCACTTAGTTAATGTCAAACACAATAGCTTTGATTTATGTACCTGATCCAGCTTTGTAAATAAAGACCTGTTTTAAACCTCTGGAAATTCAAGTTCAACATAACTTGTGTACTTGATTTTCTATATGACAGGGGGATTGGAGTTGTTGGTGAACAGCCAGTACTTCTTCCCAGAACTAGTTTTGAGTACTCCTCTGCATGCCCATTAAGCACACCAAATGGTAGAATGGTAAGAATGTTTTCTTTTTCCTTTGTTTTTTTCTTGGCTATAGTTTACCCCGCCCCCTCCCCCCACATAATAAGAATTGTTTTGAGTGTCTAGATTCATGGTAATACCCTTATAATATTGTAGGTTGTATTTAGTTATTAGTAATAAAATTACCTTTCTATCACATAGATGGATAAGAGATTTGGATGGTATGGGCATTATGCAATTAGACAGTTAGATAGTAATATAATCACAGAGAAGGATAAAAACACCAGATTTCACCCTTCTCTTTGTTTATATGTTCGCTTAAGAATATTGTTTAATTTGCTTTGATCAAATAAATTGTATTCTAAAATGTCAACATAGCCCATCTGGATTTCTGCAGAAGCTTTGATCTGTGAAAACCCGTTGAAGATCTCATTTGGAAATAAACTATATGACATAAGGTTAAGCATGTAAAATGCTTCTGTTATGACAAACCAAACAAACAACTATCAATTTACGTAATCAACATACCATATTATAAAAAAGAAAAGCAAAAGTGAAAGATTTGTTTAAGCCCATGTTTTACATGCTTTGACGTGATTGATTGCACCCTATTTTCCATGGATTCATGAATAATTTTAGCATTGTCATAAAATGTGTTAATATCATGGTTTTAACCCCGCAACACCCTTCCCTATCTCTTTATGAGTAGAAACTGGTGTAAAATTGTAGTCATTAAGATGTCCAATGATTGCATTTTGATCGTTTTATTCAAAGATTGGTTTGAAGGCTTTCCAATTGTGTTTCCATCATATTTGACATTAAACCAGAACCTTGTATCATATTGCAGGAAGGTGAATATGAGATGATCCATGTTGATAAAGTAGGTTCACCTTCATTTAATGCGATCATTGCCCCATTTTCTCTCGCTCTGCTTGGAGATGATGACTGCAATACCATTTGAGATTGAACTGCAGCATCGCCTTCAGAGGTTGTGTCCATTTATTAGCATATGGAGTATGGGAAAGGAAGGATTATCGTTCTCACTGGCCAAAACCATTATGAGAATAAATTTTCTGGATACACATGTGTTTTGTTGAACTGAAGTGTGAAAAACTCAAGAAAGAATTCAATATTTATACATACTAGTATAGATTATAGACAGTTGAAATTTTGTTCTGTTTCCAACCTCTGCGTACACAAAAGAGGGAGAAATAGAAAAGTGAATCAATTGATGGTGTTTATAACTGGGAACAACCATGTAGAGGAAGTGGATGTTGGTTTAACTTGCGCACACAGTTGTAGCCATTTTTAATGAGTCCAAGTGTGTCAACCAAACTTTAAGCAAATAGCATTTGAACATTAGCAGTTTAGCACTGTTAAGGTACGGTCATTGCTGTTGTGTTAAAACTATAATTGCCCACGTTATGTTCGTCTTACTTTTAATATCAACTCTAAAGAATTTGTTCATTTAAAATTATGTTACTGCAAGAACAAAAGTACACTTATTAGAAGAAAAAAAACTAGAAATGTTTGAAGTAGTTGGAAATGACTCACATTCAAACCTCAAGCAATTAGGACTCTAAGCAAGCATGAATTTAGAATGTGTGTTATTTTATCTGTGTAAAGACTCCAATTCAACCACTGTTATAGTCTTCCATAACATGGCAAATTGAAGTTTCAATCTCAACTAAGATATGTATTTACATTTACTGTCCGACAATGTCATTACCTATGTATCTCCGAGGAAAAGAAAACTCAATTCATATTATTCAAATATTTCATAGAAAGATAGGCAAGAGAAAAGAGCATAGGGAAATCGAGATAATCCATTTATTTTATTCTCTTTTTCTTTTGGCCCTGCCATCCTTTTCTCTGTTAGTTAACACTTTATTTTCTTTATCATCAAGTCATGACTCATGCAATGAAACAAAACGATTCTTATTTCTTGGAATACATGAAGCATCTTCACTCCAAGCATTCCAATACAAAACCCAAATACAATTGTTCCCTATCTAGTCCTTTTCCTCTGTCTTTCTCTCTGTCGTTTTTAAAAAAATACAATAATAGTATTAACCCAAGAAAAGTTCACAAAAACATGCATGTCTTTTGTGTTGGGAAGTTGGGACTAATTTAATATTTGCATGGGATTTAGAGTTTAAGCTTAAGACCACACTAAGATTTTGGTTGGATAACAAGAAAAGCAACACAAGAAGCTTATGCTCCACGCACACCATCTTTTTCTTTCCTATAACTTTTTTAAATTTTAATATTTGTTTTCTATATTCAAAGCAAATTAGCAAAAGCATTTTCTTCTCCTCTCTCTCACCTCCACTACCTATGTTGCTTTATCCTTTGCAACTTTAAACCTTTTCTTTGCTTAACAGGACTTATAGATGCATCTTTTCCTTCTGCATAGACCCATTAACAAAGAACAAATATTGTCGGTTGTGTCTTTCTGTGCAAAAATCTATCCAAAGTTTAGAATAGAATCTCAACATTATCTGATTATTAAGTTCTTATTTGGATAAGCAATTTAATTAAGCGCTTATAACATAAGCGTCTATTATATAAGAGTTTATGTATAAGCTGGCTGATTCTGTAATAAAAGATAAGAAATAGTCAAACCGCTTTCATATAAGCTATACAATGTTTCCATAAGCTCTAGAAAACAATCTCACTACGGCTTACGTTGATAGATAAGTTTAAATAAACTAATCGTAAACATTAATTAATTAATGTGGTCAAAAAGGTTAAGTAATTCAACTTTTTAGAACTTCCTGGCCCCAAAATATTTGCACCTGTTCTGTTCCTGTTTCTGAAATGCATAAGAAACCCATGTGCACTTTCCCATTATGACTCACTTTTGATTGCATAGAATGGTCCATTGATTCTCCCTTATTCTAGTGGTTCATTTATACGATTCTACAGTTACTTTATAGTCTTGTCCTTGCAATGTGCTTTCCTTCATTCCTTGGTTCTTAATCTTAGTATTATGGAACAGTGGATTTGAATTTGAATATTAGACCCTCTTGTCAAAGTTTCAATATTATCTTTATATTTGTTCATTTTTCTTCAACAATCTGAAGAATAATCAGAAGTAACACAATGAACTTTGTGATAGCCTATTCCAGAGGAACTTGGCATCCCATCATGACTTCTGATACAACCATCCAAAGTTACTGGTTGAATTGGAAGGTTTTGGTTTGTGTCATATTAATCATACTTTCAACCATCTTTTCATCATTTCTTATATGCAAGTACGAGGTTTTACTTTTATCATGGAAGCCAACAAGAAATGATGACATGGAAATCCAAAAAGAAACATCATCATCATCAATTTTGTACGAGGATGAAACTTGGAAGCCTAGCCTAAAGGGAATTCACCCGGCATGGTTGTTGGCTTTTAGAATTTTTGCATTTATTGTGCTTATGGTGCTTCTCATACTCACTGTTACTACAGATGGAGGAAGCATTTTTTATTATTACACTCAGTAAGTTTTCAATTTTCATTATCTTTTGAATTAAAATTTGGATACTGTTGAACTGAATCAGTGTAATATAGTTCTGTTTTCTTTTAAATTGTTGGTGGTGAACATAAAAACAGAATCACATAAATTGAAAGCATAGTAAACTTTGAACATAGACTATTAGTTGAAAGCATATCATTGATTATTGATTTTTTTTTAATCTTTTGTTTTGGTTTTGTGAAACAGGTGGACTTTTACCTCAGTAACCATCTATTTTGGGGTAATATATAGTTTAAGTAATTTTTTTTTTATTAATGTTACTTATGTGTATAATGTAGTGTGTAATCTATGCTATACATTGATGTTGTAGCTGGGATGTTTGCTCTCCATGCATGGATGTTACCAGCATCATAAGAAAGCGAGTGGCGATAAGGTGAACAATGTGGACGGATATTCTGAGCAAGGAATTGATGATGCTTGTACACTGCCTCAAAGTTCTAATCCATCTAGTCATGATAAAGCTCCACAAGAACATATTATCCGCCAACATGCGGGCATTTGGGGTTATGTGTTTCAAATAATGTTCCAGGTAAACATTGCACAGATCCACTGTGGTTGAAATTCTATGTTCTTGAAATATAAACTGATTTTACTATTTTTCTAATGCAAAACTTATATGAAGCACCGATGCAAACACTGAACGCAACACTAACACGTAGACACCAATAATAATTTGAGAAAATAAAAGTGATTATTTGTAACTGCATGTGTCAATGTTCGACACTGGCACATACCAGATACTCAGATATATGTAGTGTTGATGCTGCATGCAAAACTTTGAAGGCATGATTAAACAGATAGTATTTTGTAATTAAAATTGAGAGCATGAAAGGAAAATAAATATTTTCTTAAACCCAAGCCCTTAATTTTTATTACACTGTCCTCTGTTTTCATCCTGAGTTTTTGTATATTTTTCCCATAGCTTTGCCAGTTGCCATATACAACATCAATGATTTTTGGTTCTTGTGAATAGATTAATGCAGGTGCTGTAATGCTGACAGATTGTGCATTTTGGTTCATAATTGTTCCTTTTCTAACCATCAAAGATTACAACATAAATTTAGTAAGTACTGCTATCATTTACTTATTGTCTCATGGATATTTTATGTCTTTTTCTTAATAACTTTGACTTAGATAAGTTATATTCTATGCTTGTTTTAATAATCAGTGTTATGTGGCAGCTGACCATAAGTATGCATACAATCAATGCTGTTTTCCTGCTAGGAGATACAGCTTTAAATTGCCTGGTGAGTTTATATATGTGATTATTATTACATTGAATTGTATACTTCCATGCATATGTGAATTCTTACCCTTGTTTATTTTTTTTCCTCTTTAGAGGTTCCCTTGGTTTCGAATAGGATACTTTTGCCTGTGGACAGTTACATATGTCATTTTCCAATGGATTGTTCATGCTATGGTTAAAATCTGGTAATGATATTAATAACTCTTTTTTTCTTCTTCTAACTCAACTACTACATATGCAACATTGTCTAACATAAGTTTCTTGTTCTGGAAAATTAGGTGGCCATATACATTTCTTGACTTGTCATCCCAATATTCTCCATTATGGTATGAAGATTTTTTTTTCTCTTTCTCTTTGCCTTAATTTTCTATTCAGGATTTTTCTTTCTCATTTCATTGATTACATATTTGTAGTGCTTATAAGATATTTTATTGATTCTGATAAACAAATGACATGATATTTTTGCTTACCCTTTCTTCTTTGGCTTGTTTTGTTTTTTCAGTTACTTTTCAATGGGGTTACTGCATATTCCCTGCTATGGCATCTTTATCTTAATAATGAAGCTGAAGCACAATGTGTTGTCAAAACGGTTTCCTGACTCATACCAATGTGGCAGATGACTTGGGCTTAGGATTAGGCTAGTTTCTATAGAAAAAGGGAAGAGTAGTAGTGACTAGTGAGAAAAACAAAAGGGATTGTAAGTTGGTATTCATTTATTGGTTTTTTTTCATCATAAGTATTTACTTATTGGATGAATATATTATATATAAAGTATATCACAATATATTTGTTTCTCGCACACCCTGCAAAATTTACTAAAATACCCTTGGTCTAGATTACATAATCCGGATCAGATTGTTAGTGATTTTCGGAAACAGAAATCCGGCCCAGATGTTATGTAATTTTCTGTGTCTTTCTTTGATGTCAAGGGTCTCTGTTGACCGTTATATGAACCCCACACAAGCTGCAATGCATTGCAATTGCAGGGTTCCTATGAACGGTCAACAATGACCATGACACCATCGACAACCCTAAAAAACTAAAAAACATTTGAAGAAAATGTAAGAAAATAGGTGAATTGAAGAATGAATGTATTTGTTGAAGATGAAAGTCTATTTATAGCCTAAAACAAGTCATAGGTCATTAATACAGTCAATTAAAACGTCTTAGTGGTTGTTGTAACCGTCCAAACCCACATTAATGGCTATGAATCTTTCCGGATTTTACATTCCGGAATGTCATTAGCCTTATAGGAAGTGCCAACTTTTCCCTCGTTCACGACCATTATCGCATTAATCCGGAAAATATATTCTGAAAAACAGATGTGCTTTTCGGATTATATTTCCACACGTTTTTGTCAGTGGTCAAGTAAAAAAAAACGTGGTAAAACGCGTTTTTTGACTGCATTTATGGTCTCCCCAACCGTTTTTGACCCACCCCTCCCTATAAATAGCCTTCCAAACCCCACCATTTCTCACACCATCCTCTCCCACCCTCTCCTCCTCTTCTTCCTTCTACAACCATGGTTTTCCATCGTTGACCTTTCATGGATAAGGGCCTCGTTGAAAACTTTCAGGGTTTGTATGAACGGTCAATGAGGATGGAACCGCGCTACATGGGCATTGTTTTCCTCCAATAGGCAAACTACTGGTATGTCCCATCACATACCAGTGGTTAGGCTCATAGGAGATTAGAAATAGATTTATGATCTTATATAATAAACTTAAAAAGATCTCAATACATCAAAGACATTAGTCTTTGCAGTTACGCGCAGCGATACCTTTTACTTTTTTTCTTTTTTTTTTTATATATATTTTCTAAATTAAATAAATTTTAAAGACAATTTTATACTTATCAAACACAACACACAAGTATAAATGATTATACTTAACAAACACATATGAATGAAACACATGAGTATGAATGGTATTCCACCATTCCCAATAGCCAAAAATATATGAATTTTTTCAAAAAAAATAAATAAATAATATATAAATTTTTGACTAAAAAACTAGTCAACTGTACTTTTTATATAATTAATCATTAAAAAATAATTATTGAGATAATCACTTGTAAAGTAATTTTTTTGTTTGCAAATGTAAAAAAAAAATAATGATTATATAAAACAAATTTGCATTAGGAATTATGAATTTATTGAAATGTGATAAAATAAGCCAATTCAAGCAATTGAGATCGAAGAAGCTAGTCTCCTCACACATATTGTATCAAGGTTTAAAGTTGGGTTATCAGATATATTCATATTAAGATTTAATTTAACAAAGAAGTTAGTATGACTTTACTTCTTTGACAAATTTGAGTTGCACGCAATGATGTCATTTAAAATGACGCACATCACACTTCAACACTAGATGCATGACAACAATGACAAGAGATTCATAAAAAGCCCTCACCACCGATTATGCAACACTAGCATAATAGAGTGCAAGACAACAACTTAGTTTGGGAGAGACCGCACGAGACGTGGTTGAAGTTCAACGTGGATGCCGCGTTCTATGAGCATAACCATCTTACATCTTTTGCGTTTTGTGTTAGAGACTCCCGTGGACAATTTATTCGGGGTCAAACGAAATGGCAGCGGACAAATATGACAGTGTTGGAGGGGGAGACAACAACCTTTACTCGATGCCATTCACTTTGCTGATGTGAACAAATGAGACCGGTTTGTCTTCGAGTTCGACTCAGCTACTCTAATGCAAGCTCTATCGTCTTCGGACCATGGTGATTCGGAATTCTATGCTATTGTTTCTAGTATTATTCCAACTTTAAAGTGAAGTTGGTTAGGAAACAAACGAACATGGTTGTTCATACTTTAACTAGGGCAGTCTGTTCTTGAATTAATCATCGTATTTTTTATTCTTATCTTTCATGTATTGAAAATTATTTGATTAACGATAATAGTTAACTTTACTTCGATAAAAAAAAAAAAAAAAAACAAAGAAGCTGGTCTCAGAGCACTATTTCAAATTAGCTTATGTAAAAACTAAAATATTTTAGAAGCATTTATTTTATTAATTATTTTTGTCAAAAATAAAAAAGCTCTGTACGCCCCCTCAAAACGCACAGTTTAATAAATCTTTACAAAACTCTCTGGACACTAAAACCCTAAAACCCATTCACCACCAAAAAGAACAGAGCAACCTCCATTCATGGCCAACACAAACGACGCCGGCGTAGAAGCCCTACGCCGTCTGCAACAAATCGATCCACCTTCATTGCTCGCACCAAACCCATCGGTTTCTGAAACCGCTCGTTCTGCATCACAGTATCTATTCACTACCCTCAGACCCTTCTCCCCAAAATCACCATTGGATGAGCTTCTCGTTGATGGTTACGATGCTGAGCAGATTTGGCATCAAATTGATCTTCAATCCCAGCCACTTTTGTCCACTCTTCGCCGCCGGTTGAATCAGTTTGTTAAAAATCCGGAAGAGATTGCACAGTTCAAGGTTCCTTTGGATGTTGGGAAGAAGTTGGAGAAAAAGAAGCGAGTGGAGTTAGAAGAAGAAGAAAGCGATGATTTTGATGAGGAATTGGATGATGATGATGATGATTTTGAAGGTGTTGAAAAGAAGAAGGCAAAAGGAGGAAGTGAAGGTGAAGACGATTTCGAAGAAGAAGATGACGAAGATGAAGAAGGAAGTGAGGATGAAGACGATGAGGAGGATGAAAAAGAGAAAGTTAAAGGTGGTGGAATTGAGGATAAATTTTTGAAAATAGATGAATTGACTGAATATTTAGAGAAGGAGGAAGATAATTACGAGAAAGGCGAGGAGAGGGATGAAGCTGATGAAGACAGTGAAGAAGATGATGAACTCGAGAAGGTGAAATAGATTGATCTTTGCCTGGCTTGGTTGTTATTGGGCATTGTTTGTTTTTTCTTTTTTCTTTTATTAGTATTACGTTACATTTATCGAGTAGGTTTAGTGCTTGTTAAGTTTTTAGTTCAATAATGTTATATTGGTTTCTGATACACGTTTGTTATATTTACGTAGGCTGGTGAGTTTGAGATGGATGATGAGGATGATGACGACGATGATGAAGAAGATGAAGAGGCAGAGGATATGGGAAATGTTAGGTATTTGTTTATCTCCCTCCACAAAAGTGTTTGAATCTTAATTAATTTCAAGCTTGCAAGTTAATATTTGCTTGCTTTTATAGCTAAATCTATAGTTTCACTTGTGTGTCAAAGAAATGGTCCAATAAAAGCTTTTAACCTACATCACTCCAGTTTAACTACCTGTAATGTCTTATTCTCGGATAAGCACTCTTGTGGTTATGCATGAACAAGGATATCAAAGCTTTTAATGTTTATGCATATTGTGATACATATGAAATTGGGACTTTAAAGTATGAAACGGGAGGTATATGCATATGGTAAATTAATACATTTGAAATAAGAGGTATACGCATATGGTAATACATTTGAAATTGTGATTTAAATGTTTAATACTTGCTATGCCAATATGTCACGCTGTGGTGTTTACTGGTGTAGCAAGCTGATCACCCCCACACTACCGACACTGCACATGTTTAGTTTGTCATGAAGTGACAGCAAGATGGCCAAGAAAAATAATAACAGTACACTTGTTGAGGAAAAGATGGTAGAGTCATGGTAAATTTTGTCGATTGAGAGAAAGATTAATTGAAGTCCAATTATAAATTGTTGATAAACTAAACTAAAGATAGTGTAATTGATAAAAGTAGAGGAATACCAAGAAAAACTAGCGAAATTGTTAAACAGGACTGGGATATAAATGATATTGTTGAAGACCTAGTTTTTTAGAAAACCCAATATGATTGACGCAGCTGGTACCACTCTGGTGAAGGACTTCTGTTGTTATTATTGTAATTAGTCTCAATTGCAGCTTGAGGAAACTGAAGGAACACAAGTAGGCGAACTGCATGACATTTGTTTTAATGTTTAAGCTTTTAGAATCAAAAGAGCTTGTAATAGTATATATTATTATCATTGGTAGTATTTTTCCTCTAGTTTTGGATTCCTTTTATAGTTTCTTCTTGAGTACTGTATTTAACTGACTGGTCTTTCCATTTTCTTTAAGCTTAACAATATTTACTTAACTACTATTTAATTATTTATTCATTCTCTGGGTTGTGTGTTGTGATATATTTACTTTAGTATTATTCCTGTAAATGTCGACTCCAGCAGTAAGTTATGAAATTGGCTGGGTGCCACTGCTTAATTGTATAAGGGTTTTGCTAGAAGACACCTTTTATGAAGGTGTCGTTTAGCAAGTTATCCTATAGGCATTTGCTAAAAGACACCAACTAATTTTTATGAAGGTGTCCTTTAGCAAGTTATAACTAAAAAGTGGATAATCACACCTTGAGGTGTGGATTGCTAAAAGACACCTTCATGGGTGGCTTCTAGCAAAACCTATTATATAAATACTTGAAATTTGTTACTAATTTAGATGTTTTTCTTTGTATCTGTATGTGGGTTCATTTTTTCATTTGCTGCTTTCAGGTATGAAGACTTCTTTGGAGGTAAAAATGAAAAGGGCTCAAAAAGAAAAGATCAATTGCTTGAAGTTTCTGGTGATGAAGATGACATGGAATCCACCAAACAGGTAAATCTCTCTCTGTGCGCGCGTGTCTGTGTTTATATATATGATTGTGAGTAATATTTTTTATTAAACTATACTTTTTTTTTTTTTTGAGGGGATTATTAAACTATACATGATTGCCATTGTTTTTTTTTTTTTTTTAACTATATTTTCATATTCTATTTTTCACTTATGTATGTAGAAGAAAAGGACTGCTTCTACCTATGAAAAGCAGCGGGAAAAAATTCAATCAAAGATAGTGCTGATGGAGAAAGCTAATATAGAGCCAAAAACTTGGACTATGCAGGGTGAGGTAATATCAGATTTCACCATTTTTGTACCTATTTTGTTATACGTTGCGTATACAGGACCTTTGTGTTAATCAGTTGTTAAATTTTTTTGTTATTGATTTTATAACAGGTAACTGCTTCAAAGAGACCCATAAATAGTGCATTTGAAGTTGATCTTGATTTTGAGCATAATGTGAGACCTACACCTGTAATCACCGAGGAGGTTACAGCTTCAATTGAGGAGATGATCCAGAAAAAGATTGTTGAGGTAAATTATTTATCCTGTGCTGACATGGCTTGGGCTTCCACCATAATGCACAGTGTTATTTAAACAAGGGTGGGAGCTACATATGGATGACATCATGTATCTTACCTTCTGCGTTGAAATATTTGTCAACCTTTTATCAGCTACCCACAAGTATCTTACCCTTCAATCTCTAATCTCTTTCATCAAGAATAAGTAGTAGATCCCTCATTCTTGTTGGGCTTGCAACAATTTCTGTGTTCAAAAGAGCTCTGATACCAGAAGAGAACAATAACAGCTCTTTGAGGGTCTGCCTACATCCAAAAGCCAAAAGGCCTTAAATCACTCTATGAACAAGATGTTCATTTGCTAATCCCTCCTTTCTGTTTATAAGCAGCATGCCTTGTTTATTTCTTTTACATAACCCAACCTAATTAACTAGCTAACTGATTAACGAACAACAGCATACCTATCAGCGTGTTTATGTAATTATGGAGTTACTACCAAGTAATGCAAGAGACTTGTGCACATATGCACAATCAAAGAACACACTATTTGTTGTTTCTTAGTTACACCCGTGTTTCTTTCAGGGGCTTTTTAACGATGTTCAAAGGGCTCCTAAGTTGCCATCGAAAGCGCCTCGGGAAGTTAAACAATTGGTAAGCCTTGTTCAACTGAAATAAATAGACTTTGATGTTCAACTTCCTAGCTCCATTTTATGTAATTAACTTGTGCAAATTATTGCCATGTAATGCAGGATGATAATAAAAGCGGGCAGGGTCTTGCAGATCTCTACGAGGTTCGTATTTCTCGACTGTGTTTCAACACTGGAAATTGTATTGGACTCCAGTTCCTTCTTGACGTACATGATACATTTTGTTATTTTTATGTGATTTTTCTCAGATGTTTTTATTTTATTTGACAGCAAGAGTATGTTCAGAAGACTGACCCCACTTCTGCTCCATTGTCATTCAAAGATGAACTAAAAAATGAGGTTCGACACTTGACTGCTTTACTTCATTTCTACTTCTATTACTATTTAATATCTTTATCTTCCGGGTGTGTTTCATTTCTTATGCACTTGCAGTACTGGTCCGGTTGTGTGGCTTATCCTTTTCGAAATTTCTTTATACCCTGAATCTTGTGTCTTTTTGGGATCAGGCAAGCACGCTGTTTAAGAAAATCTGTCTGAAGCTGGATGCCCTTTCTCATTTCAACTTTGCTCCAAAACCTGTAAGACATCAACATCCCTATTTTCTCTTAATTGACAATATTGTCAATGTTTAAATTTTCCCGGCTTCTTATTTGCCTTGAATTGAATTTGACAGGTTATAGAGGACATGTCCTTTCAAACAAATGTACCTGCTCTGGCAATGGAAGAAGTAAAAAGCTCTATTTTTTCTCGAATTTTTGTTTCTACTTCCACTTATTAGTTGCTTACAATGCATTATATTTTCCATGGGTAGATTGCTCCTGTGGCTGTTTCAGATGCTGCTATGCTGGCTCCTGAGGAGGTCTTTGATGGGAAGGGTGATGTTAAGGAAGAAGCAGAACTTACACAGGCAGAAAGGAAAAGGAGGAGAGCTAATAAGAAAAGAAAATTTAAAGGTATGGTTGGTTAGGCAAAGAAAGTATCTGCCCGATATCTAGACATGTTGATTATGCGGTCTTCAATACTTCCATACATCTCTTAATGCAAGTTGCATAACATATTTATGTTACATATACGAGGAAAGCTACCACACACGCAAGATCTCTTCATTCACTTTCCCTTAATAATAAAGAAACTTTTATGGTTACAGCTGAGGCAGTAAACAAGTTGGAAAAGAAGGCAAGGTTGGAAAAGAAGGCAGACAATGCAATTTCTTGCCAAGTTGATGGTAATTTCTTTATATACCCTTATATGAGTAATGCTGCATTAACCTCACATCTGCTGTTGAATTTGTCTCACATGTTTATTTTTTACTATCAACCACATTTTGTGAAGAATATTAAACAACTGCTGTTTCAATTGCTGTTGTATTCTGAATTCTTAAATGCAGTTTCTCTGTTGCATAAACTTGACTTGTGTTGCCTTTTAAAACAAAGGGCGGAGGATCATGTTTGCTAGGTTTGTCTGAGTGGAGATTTTTTTTTCTTCCTTCATAGCTCCCACCAAATCCAGCAGGATATATAGCATTTGGTAGGCATACAGCAGTCTCGATTACTTCCCAAGTGATCCTAATGGAAAAGATGTTTGTTAGACCGGCTGTACCAGGATATAGATTTTAACCTTGTTGTCTCATCCTATCTTTAGATATGCTGTGGTTACCAACTGTTGAATGAGTCTAGCCTGGTATAGTCTAAATAATGTTTCCAAAATATTATATGCAACTTCTCACCTTGAATCTCCATGGATGTTTGCAGGCTAAGCCCCATGTCATATTCACAGGAGTGCTTACACAAGCTGCATAGCTAACAAATTTAGCGGGTATTCTGTGGCCGAAAAAAGTAAAATAGAAGGGGAGGTTTTTTTTTTTGGAGTCAACCATGTTATATTAGCGATGCTGTTCATGAGAGCTGTTTGAATGCTCTGTATGGTTGGCTGTTTCCGTTCCTATAATTTATAGTTAGTATCAAAATAATGGTTGGTAGGAAATTCGCTATTTATTTATATTTACTGCCGCCCAAGGTTACAAACTTCATATCAGCTGTGGTATTTACTCCGCAATTTTGTATTCTTTAATTATTCACAGCTTGTATGTTGTGTATTATTCATCAAAGATGGTTGAACTTCTATATCTCCAAACCATTTTTTTTTTTGGTCAAGATCTCCAAACCAATTTTAAATACGAGAATTGAGGAAATGTTTTTCTTTTGCTGCTTACTGATTTTTTTATTATTTATTATATATTATCATATTAATAATTTAATATTTAATATTACTCAAATGAAATAAACTGAGCTTTCTCTCCCCTCTGCTGTACTCATATGGTTTACATTTTTATCAACTGTTGTCTACTTTGAGCTATGCTCAATTTCCTTGTACTTTTTTTTACAACAACAAATCATTTCATTAAGGAATAAGCATCATCAATTAAGCAATGCGATGTAAATTATACTTTAACGATTGTACAAATACAAAAATGGCACATTTAATCTTAATATTATAGATAGCTTTGATTCAGAACAGCAAAATTCCTATCGACTTAATTATTGACCCCCTCTAATATTAAGACTTCAACGATTATACAAAATATAAAAATATAGAAAAAGGGACCTAGAAAACTCACTTCCACATGTACAAGTGAAACTACAAAGAATTCACCTGAAAAGAATTTAATAAATTAGGAAAAATTAACTGAATTTGATTTATTTAAAAATATTAATTTTTTGTATCAATTGAAATTTATTAAAAAAAAGTATCAATTGGAATTAAAAAAGCAAACTAAACATTTAAATTTATTCCACCTTTGAATTTAGGTACGCTGTCTATCCACCAACAACAATCAACTTATCATTGAGTAATATTCCACATTTCATATTGAGAGAGCATTTAAAAAACAACTTAAATAAGTTTATTGAGAAGTGTTTATGCATAAGTTCAAAGAAAAATTTCACATAACCTCTTGCATAAACGTTTATACTTTGTATTATAAGCTCTTTCTCTTTTTTTTCGACAGAAATTGTATTATAAGCTCTTTCAAGCACCACACTGTTACACAAATGATCAAACGTTAGTTCTGTATATTTTCTTTTTTTATAATATTTGTTATTTTGATTATTTCATTTTTATGTTGTAGATAATTCCTAATCAGACTATTGATGTTTTTAATCAATATTATATACTTTTAAAATAAAACTAAACATGCTGATTGAAGAATATTATTCCCAAAACTTTAACGATTATACAAATTTTTTTTTTTTTTTTTGAAGGGGACGATTATACAAATATGAAAATAGGACATTTAATCTAAAATATTGTTTAATTGCAGAGCAAAATGAGAATAAACGTATAAGCAGGAACTTCAAAAACTCATTTCCAAGTACTACATGTAGATTCAAGTGCAAACTTTAAAGCATTCCTGAAAAGAATTTAATAATTAGGAATAAATAACAGATTTTGATATATTTAAAAAAATATATTAATTCCTTGGATCAAGAAAGCAAACTGAACACTTAAATTTGTCCCGCCTTGTTATTACTAAACGAGCACCAGTAATTATAATTGGCAAGAAGGCATGTAACTGTGGTGGAGAGCTAAGCTACATTCAAAATTAAACAACCCTGTTCTTTACTAAATAATGTTGCTATTCTCATAAACATCTAATAATTTACTAAAAAAATCATCAACAATCTCATCAAAAACAAAAACCCTCTTTTCATACTCAACTTGATCAACTTTCGGTGCTAAATAGTGTTTCTATTCTCATAAACATCACACTAATTTAGTAAAAACTCACAATCTCATCAAAAACAAAAATTTACAAATAATACAATAAACAATTTTGTCAATTGCAGATCATTGAAACTATTGGTTTGTTCAAATTTTACTTAGTTCCAGTGGTATAGCACTGTTATACCAGCTATTTAACAGCACTTATTAATATCACATCTTAGAACAATAGCAATTTGTTCAAATTCTTCTACTCTATACCAGCTATTTGACAATAAAACAAATTCACATGAAATACAAACATTGAATCAAGTAACCAACAAAAACCCAAGGAATAATTAATATAACATAAACCATGAATAATTGGACAAATATAGCAACCACTCTGAAAGAGCAAATAACAAATCAGAAGGCACAGTTTTCTGATAGGCAAACTTCCAACCAACAGCAATCAACTCACCACTCAGCAACATTCCACATTTCATATTGCGTAAGTGTTTATGCATAAGTTGTTCAAAGAAAAATTTCACATAACCGCTACATAAACGTTTATGCTTTTATATCATAAGCTCTTTCAATCACCACACTGTTACGCAAGTGCTTAGATAGTTAGATCATAAAAGTATAGGATAAACCGATTTAAGCTCTTTGAAATGTGCTTAAAGTGCATTGGTCAATCTGCTATTTGGCTGTGAGCCACAAGAATACATGAAATGCAAAATACACAATCACTCTAAAAATGTGCATGCTACTTGTACGACCAAGACTGAACAAGTGATAGCAAAACAGCAGATGTCTAATATTTTCAACCTAAAAAACCTGACACTAAATTATTGGATTAGCACTAATTACTCTATGAAGAGGATATGAGTAGCATTTGAACTTTGAAGTGCTTTCCTACATTAGTTAATTTTTCTCGACATCCTCCTTTACAACTGAATGTGGATTTTCAGCTGAAGGACTTTTCGAAATAGATGGAGAAACCATAATCCCACTTTCCATAAGCTTCATTTGGATCATACCTACAAAACAATTAATGGAGAAACCAAAATTTAGTAAACAACCACATATCTCCATGATGCACAAATCAGTTAAACCCATGAATAAAGATTTTAAATCCTCTCTTTTAATTTACTAATAAGAGAGAAAAATCGTGTTACGAGAGAGATAATCACATTGATTTTTTTACTAAATTGGTCACTAAAAAAATCCATTCTTCTCATAACAGGACTTTCTCCTATATTAGTGATTAGCAAAGAAAACTACTTATAATAAAGTTACCAATAGGAAAACCAAGTGCTCCTGCCTTTACTGAATATAGCGCCATATTCCTTGCTCGGGAACGGATCGATCCTGGCTCTAACATAAATGGAAAAGAATACATTCACAAATAAATTTTATGAGATGTAACCATTTCTCTGTTTATATTTAAACCTAAAGAATCATTTCACATTAAGTATGATTTCTTACTCATGAAACCTCGAGCTCCGAAAGTGAGTGATGCAGCTGCCATAACATTGAAAGGCTCATCCACACCTAGCTTCCACGAAAGCAGATTTTGTATGCCAACATATGAAGCAAAGGAAATTAAATGTCCTAATAAATCTTTCTTCATTGTCTCTTGTAGTACTAATCCTCAGAAATCAAATAACAGTGTTAAACTTCTCGTCTAACATAATCATTTTGTATACAATGATAGACTGACTAATTTTAAGATCACTCATCTCATGCAAACAAAATGAATTTTCAATATTTTTCCCAAAATGCTCAAAAATGAAATTTTATTTTAGAAGTATAAATATATCAACTTGATCTATCACTTTCGTAAAGGAAAACGAAAATCAAACCTCACACAAACAAAATGGTATTCCGCCAACAACAACACAAAAGAGAGGGAGAATTTTCAAGATTACCTTCGGTAGAGATGATTGTAATGCAAAGGTGTAACTCCTAGTTAGCTTGAAGTGAAAGATCAAGGAAGAAATTTGAGGAAAAATGATGAAGGATGCTGAACAGAATGTAGAAAGAGAGGGAGGAGTGAGGGTTTTAGTGAGAGAAGAGTGACGGCTAAATGGCCTGCTGCACCATTTGAGGAAAATTGTAACAAACACCAACAACTTTCAGTGCTTCATTCTTATTTCCCTATGTAGTATGCGTTTCTCTCATGCATTTAGTACCTATGAGTTTTTTTTTTTTTTTTTTTTTTTTTTTAATTAAAATGAAGTATATACTAAAAATAATTAAATAATTTTGGCAAGGACACAAACTTTTTAGAGTTTTTCTCCTTGCACCCTAGTTAATCATGGTTGCACCTCAAAATGACAAGATTACCCTTTCATAAAATTTGATTTTCAAAAAGCCTATTCCTTCTTTTTTGGTTACACCCCAAAACCCTTCTTCCAAAACCATAATTCTCCAATCGATCGATTGTGTTCTGCGAAAATTTTCAAAACCATACTTTCTCACGTCCATTCATGATTTCAAAGAAAATTCGAAGCAAATCAGGTTAGCAAGTGTTGTTCTTTAATCGATTGTGTTTTTCTTGTTATGGGTTCTCAGTTCTGATTTTGTGTTTTCCTTGTTCTGCGATTCACAGTTCTGCGATTTTGTAAAATCAGTTTAAGTAGGTTCATGTAAACTCAGTTTAAGTAGGTTCATGTAAACTTAGTTTACGTGAACCTACTTAAAGTTTACATGAACCTACTTAAACTGAATTTAAGTTAACCTTACCAATGTAAATTAAAACTGTAATCGTACAGTGCATCATTGCAGTTGAAGGAAAAAAATTGAAACTAGCAAATAGAAGAAGAAATTCACTTACTTATATCCAATTGAGTATGGATGAAAAATATTTTGATTCACTCTTTAATTTTCATGGAGATTGATATTGAACATCAAATTGTTTGATCGATCGCTTTGTGGGGTGAAAGAGGGTGAAACTCACTGACAATGAATAAAATTAGGGTTTTAAGAAAATTTATATAAAAGGGCAATTTTGGTATTATAAAAAAAATTAAGAAAATTTGGGTGTAACCAGAAAAACATGGGGTGTAAATAGAAAAACTCAACTTTTTATAGCGCCTAAAAATGAAACATTAAATTTTATATAGATTAAAAACACATCTCTTAGGTGAGAGAGAGAAGTGTGACTATATTTATGATCGCATAAATTAAATTTATATTTTAAACAGTGTCTTAAAATCTAGACCGGTGATCGACTCGATCAAGTCATTGCATCACTGAGTTACTGGTCGGATCCCATGACTGTTGACCCTGGTGTATATAAAATTTAAATTATATTCATGACTTAAATTTTTTAACTATTAAATTTAATAAAAGTTCTTCAATAAAAAAATTAATAAAATTTCATACATTTAAAAAATCGCATAAGCTTTTCCTCATCATTATTTGGTTCACATATGTTTTTTTTAAAGGAATTCACACACACATGTTTATTATGTACTCTATAACATTTTTTTTTAACAAGTATGTACTCTATAATATTGCAATTTTTTAAAGTTATTATTACAACATATTCTAATATATGTAAAAAAAAAACCATTGCTTTTAACTAAACAATGAATATATATACATAACTCAATTTCACAATAACAAGAAAAAAAGTTAATCTTTCAAATAAGAAAAAAGTAGCAATATAAGTTATCAATACATGAAGATGGTTATATTTATATACAAAGGATTTCAAAGAGGGAAAAAAATGATTAATTAGTAGTTAATTTAGTTTTTGGTTAGGCTTGATTATTTCGATTGATTAAAATTACGCAGATGAAACTTTTTTTAAGCATGTCTGTTTAGTTGGCCGAGTGGTTAGAGGATTATGAGTAGCATCCATGTCAACTGGTTTGAATCCGTCTAACCATATTTCTGGAATTTTTTTGAAGCATTCATTTAATATTTATTCCGGTCGGTTCGTTTCGGGTTATAGGGGTTCATCAGTTCGACCAATTTTCTTGCATATACGGTCTGTTATCTAGATCGAACCAGACATCCCTCCGATTCTCTGTTGGACCGGTCCGACCGACCGGTTCGGTCTGGATTTTAAAACAATAATTACAAACTATGAATTTATTGAAACGTGGTAAAATAAATCAATTCAACAATTGAGATCTGGTCAAACCAAAGTTTAAAGTCTAATTATGAGGTGTGTTCACATTTCTTTTGTTTTTTTTAGGGAGATGTGTGTTCACATTTAGGCTTTGTTTGAATAGATGAAACAAAATAAAGTAGAGCTAAATGAAGTTAGATGAAATGGAACAAACCTTTTGTTCGATTGTTTAGATATTTTACGACGGAGAGTAATAAATTTCTCATACCGTTATTTGGAAAATGGATAGAATTGAATGAGCTGTGAAATTGTCATTCTATTTTTACCCTTATTTTTTTTTTTTTGAAAAAAAATAAAATAAGGGTAAAAATAGAATTAGAACATACTATTTTTTTTATAAAAAAATGAAATAATGTACAATGGAATATGAAATATTGTGACTTAAATTTCTGTTTTAATCTCATTGTATATATGCAACATTGAAAATTAGACATATTCTTTTCTTGATCACGAGTCGTTATCTCAAATAAAAGTAAAAACATCAAATATGGAGCATGATGATGATAGCAGCGTGTATATATTATCAAAAATTGTTGTGTGAAGAAGTTGGATGCAATAAGCACAAAAACGAATAATTTAGGAAGAACGAGTTTAGAGATAATTGGAAAGATGATAAAAGATAACGATAAAAACAGTATTTTAAGAATTAAAAAAAACAAAATGAAATGATGATTCCATTCCTCCTAAATTGGACGGAACAAACAAAAAATGTGAGTAAATAAATGGTAGTATGTGATTCTCTCAAAAAAAAATAAAAATGGTAGTATGTGATGGTGGAAAAGTGGAACCTACCTATCAAACTGAGCCAAAGAAGGATTTAATATCAGAGACGGTATGATATCTAGGTCATTGAGGGAAGCTCGGGGGACCGTCCACATCGAGGTTAGAACAACCGCACAAGTAAGAGAGACACCACACTCTTATCCAAACCTTAAGGCAATGAATTTATGGGTCCTCTTATTTATAAGGAGTTCAATCTTTCCATTTCATTATTATTATTTTTTAAAAACCAAACACGAGAAGAAAAAAAGAACATGGGATAAATATGTATCCACTCACATATTACAAGAAAAATACTCATTACTGATAAATATAAAAAATACAAGACAGATATTTATCAACAATAAAAAAAAAAATAGAGGACACTTTGTCAATGATGAATGTAAAGAATACACAACAAATATTTTTCACATATTAATATAAAAAAGCACGGAAAAAACTTGTTCTTTATAAAAAATATTGGATAAATATTTTTCATTTCTAAATATAAATAAATAACACGAGACAAATATTCCTTACTGAAAAATATAAAAAAAATATTTGACAGATTTTTGTTTTGTTACTGATACATGTAAAAAGGAAACTAAAACAAGTCTAATACACTAACTAATTTTTTTTCTTTCACAATTCAAGATTTTCACGTTATCCTTTTCGAAATTAGTCACTAAAAATGTCATTTGAGAGTACAATTCACAGACAAAAACATTTCATCACAAATTAACTGAATACTCTCACACTTTGACATACAGCCTGTGCTGCTTAGCATAGGTATGTTGCTAGTTAATAAGTGTTTATGTATAAGTTGTTCGAAGAAAAATTTCACATAACCTCTACATTTACGTTTATTCTTGATACCATAAGCTCTTTCAAGCACACCTGTTACACAAGTGTTTAGATTACAAAAGTATAGCATAAACCCAATCAAGCTTCTTTCAAATGCCCTTAGAGTGCATTGATTTCCTTCTCGTTTTGGCTGTGGGCCATAAGAATATATGAAATCAAAAAACAGCTGCACTCTAAAAATATGTATACTACTTGTACGACCAAGACTTAAAACGTGCTAGCAAAATAACAGATGGGCGAGTAATCTCAACTGTAAAAACCTAACGCTAAATAACTGAATTAGCACTAGTTTTCCTATGAAGGTGTTGATATTCATGAGTAACGTTTGAAGTGCTTTCCTCATTTCCAACACATGATTACCCCTTCTCTGAGAAAATAAAAATGATAAGGGGATCGAGGGGTATGATATCACACCTAACAACAGCTTTCTTTTATTTTTTGTTTAAATTTTCTTCAAGTCTCTCAATTGCAGCACTAACACCGCCCTTTACTTCTCTCTGATCTGAATGTGCAGCCAGATTCTCTTCATTAGCTATTTCTACCATCTTCAAATGGATCCAACCTACCAAACAATTAATGGAGAAACCAAAATTTAGTAAAATAGCCACATATCCATTATGCAAACATACATTAAACACTTGGTTAACGGTTTTTGATGGATCAACTCGTTTTACTTATATAATAGGACAGAAAAATCCTGTTGAGAGAGAGAAAGAGGACCACACTAATTTTTTTTATTAAATTCTCATAACAGGACTTTCTCCTATTAGTGATTAGCAAAGACAAATACTCGAGAAATAATACCCAGAGGAAAACAAAATGCTGCTCCCAGTACTGATCCTAGTGCCATATTCCTTGCTCGCCAACGGAACGATCCTGGCACTAACATAAAGGGAAAACAATACATTAACAAAGTAATTTTATGACATGTAAACATTTTTCCCTTTATATTTCAGCCTAAAGAAACCTTTCACAAGATAAAGAAAAAAAGGCGTGTTGGAATATCAAAATAGAGCAGTAAACTGTTTTTCTCATACAACATAGGTAACATTTCAGAGTCTACAATAAGTATGATTTCTTACTTATTAAACCAAAAGCTGAAGCAGTGGCTGATCCAGCTCCCACAACATTGAAAACATCATGCACACCTCGCTTCTCTGCAAGCAGATTTTGTATGTTATAAAATGCAGCAGTGAACATTCCAAGTCGTACCCCTCCAACTAGTGCGCCTCGTGTAACTCGAATGAACCGTTTCTCCATTGCATCTCTCATCAATCGATATTGTGCTCGTTTGTCTTCTGTGCTCCCAAGTTTCAACATCACTTCTGCATCCTTGCTCTGTTGAATTGAAACATGGGAAATCCCACATGATTCCACAGTTGTTTGTGATAAGATAGACAAGCAATGTTGATATAAACATAATTGGCCAGAAACAGAATGTATAATCAACAATCATGTCCGTGAGGGTAGTTCTTTTTCTATGTAAACATATGTTTGTGAAGGCTGAGATAGGTTTTATCTATTAGATGTAAAGTATATAAACATATTGCACTAAAATTCTACATTTAGTATTTGATTTTGTTTTTGAGAAAGACTTTGATTTGCAACCACTGCACAATTACAAAGAGGAAGAGTGATTAGCTCTTAAGCTAAACAGAAATACAGTGTAAAGTAAACAATTAAAATGTGTAGCTCATGAAAGTGCCAGAAAAATAAAATAAAACCTAACAGAGGAATTTTAGAAGATCTATAACACTTATACGGAACAGAAGAAGGAAGCAATTTAAAGAAAAGAACTGGCTTAGTCATCCTTTTCTAAGAAGTGTTGCTCCAAACAAGAGGGGAAATGGAAGCAGAGTAAAGAAAACAAAGTAAAAACAACAAATCAAAACAACATGTGTCTTAATTAGTTTAGATTCTTAAACTATACATGCACAAATTTATGCCAAATCATCTGTTAAAGGATTTGGATTATCTTTGTGACTTCCTCACAGGCTTCACCTAATAATGGGTTTGTACCTACTTTCTTACATTACTAGTTCTACAAATATCTCAACAAGAAACAAGGGTTAAGCAAAAAGTCTACATTACTTAACTTTTCGTTTCTGTTTTAGCATACACGATATAAAATATTATATGCCCGAGTACAAGTGCAATTAAACTTTAACAGTTTCTTACTTCTTATATAATAAAGAGGTTACTAGTCTTATAATCAACATCTAGTCATAACCCTGGTGTTAAACTTCTCATCATGGCCACATCTAACAATAAGCAAACCAAACTCACAAAAAAAACTATCCAATATATAATTCTATCCTTAAAAAAGGATCTATACTTGCACTATTGTTTGTACTTATAAATTGTAATGAACTTTTCCGCTTTGAACATAATACACTATGAGTATGTTTGAAATGGACTATTTGAGCTTATTTACTGACATAAGCACTTGCGATATTGTTTGGGAGAATATATAAAAATGGCTTATGGCATGTTCATAAGTTGTTTTCAGCTTATTTCCATAAGCTTTCCAGGATAACTTACGAAAAAAGCTTATAACTTATATGAAAAGAATTTGATTTTAATTATCTTTTGCTAAAGAAATAGCTTATAATAAGCGGTTATGCTATAAGCTGCAAATTAAGTTGTTTAAACAAACAGGTACTATGAGATTTCTTACTAATAAATAAACAAATATACATGAGATTGGTATTGAAAACATAGTTTTGGAGCATAAATGAGAAACTTACAACAGAAGAAGAAGCCTCCCTGCTACCACCATATAACATGCCTGCAAATACGGAAATAACAGTTGGTGGTCCCCAATTAACCATCCCAGGTAATCTTTGAGAATCCTGATTAACGAAAGTATTATAATATCATCGAAATTAATAATGCAAATAATCATCATAAGTTAAAAAGAAAATTGAAAATGAAAACGAATTGAATGAATAAATGAGGAATTTTGTACATTTGAGACGGTGGATTCTGATGAGTTGTCAGTGGCTTCCATTGTTGGAGGCGAGGCAAAATCCACCGACTGGAAATGAGATTTGAATAGGGAAGGGGAAATCGATCTAAGAAAATGATTCGGTGTGTATGGTGGTGGGCTCCGACGATTACACTTGCACCGCCGTGGAATCTTTCTCAGTCACGGACTCTGTTGCCGAGCGTTGTAGTTATTTTTTTTTTTCCTTTTCTTTCAGGAATTTTAGGATCAACCAAAAACGTCTTTTAATTGTGCGAAATAACAATTTAATCTTTAAATTTGTCAAATGTCAATCAAGTTAGTCATTCTGTTCAATCGGGCGTTAACGGTGCTGACGTGACCGTTAACCTCTCACATGTCAGATGTCACATAGACATTAGCTGATAATAGCAAACATTTCAAATGACCAAATTGATTGATTTGCAGAAAATGTTTTGGCTTTCTTCTCCAATAGCTCTTTCTTCCCCAAATATATAAAATTAGTCCCTGAATTATTTGTCTAACTCTCCCATCAAGTTTCATCTTGTTAAGACTCATTTTTCTCATAACATAGCATCTAACTTCCTCAGCTAAAGTTAGTATTAGTTTTCCTCTATAGTTCAAGATCTTTGCATTGAAAACCTCATAAGCATTGTTAACTATGTTATTTGCTTTGCAATTTTCACTAAAATGTGCTTTAGTCCAAGCTTCCTTTGAACATTTATTGAGATACTCTCATGCCTCGTTAAGCCTTTTCATCCTCTCCATAATGCGATTGAATTGAGTGGGAGTTGTTGCCCTTGCACACTCCCGGACCACCCCTCTCAATTCCTTATCCTTCCATTATTTTATGAAGTTCCTCCATAGATGCATCACACAATGTCTATGTGGCACCCCTGACATCACTTCTCCAAAGAAGTGATACTTCATGGAGTTTGAAATATGCATTTGGATTTGTTATATAAAACAAACATGAAATGTTAGGTCCAATGCTAAAAAGAATTAAAGTCCCATCTTGTGTCTCCACTCTAGTTGAGATTTGTTTATATACCCTTCATAGTTTGAATATGAGTAATAATAATTTTTATAAAATTTTACGTGATTACACTGAAATATTTTTATATTAAACTAGCGTTAGGCAGTCACTAGTGATACTCATATTTTGCTGTTGTCATATTGTTCAGTGTTCACTAAAGAGTAAGGGGTATTAGTGTAAGAGTCGACCCTAGTTTTTTTTTAGAGAAGTGATATTCATATTATGATCCATTACATTTTTATTATATTTATTAAAAATCAAATAAAATGTCTTAACATGCTGGACCGTTTAAAAATGATAGTGCATCTCTGGAAAATGGTCTATATAAGATTAGGGAGTTGAAGTTTTTGGACTTTTGTCTTAATTAGTTGAAAACCAAGCTTTAAAATTTAAACCACCTCTACATTAGGGAGTGGGAGGTGCAGCCCGTCCTGTGCTTGAGTCGGTAGAGTTTTGTGGTAGTGGTATTCTTGGGACTGCTTGCGGGGTTGGGTGGGGTCGTATCTCCCCTTGCATCCCGTTGTGGCTGTCCGGTTTTTCTTGTTGTTCTTTGTGCTTGCAGGTGGTTGTTGGCCTTGTTGCAGCGGTTGGTTTTTGGAGGCTCTTGTCTTTGCTTTTGCTCCTTTTGGGGTTTTCGAGGTGCCTCTGGCCCCACTTGTTGGGTCAGAGGGTTCCTCTTTCTGGTGGTTTGATGGAGTGTCGTTTTTGACTCTTCCTGTGTATCTTGTCCTAACATATCTTTTATCTATATATATATATAAATAGATAAACAAATATATAATATATAGTATGTAGTGTAATTTTATAAATATTATAAAAAGTTTAGGCTTAATTGCACTTTTGGACCCCTATCTTTCCAAAAGTTGTGGTTATGACCCCCTAACTAATTTAAATACAAAACAGCCCCCTATGTTTTGATTGTTTGGCAGTTTTGGACCCCTAGTCCATTAGTGAGGTGCCACGTGGCCCCCTAAATAATACACGTGGCACCTCACTAATGGACTGGGGTCCAAAACTGCCAAAGAATAAAAACATAGGGGGTTGTTTTGTATTTAAATTAGTTATGGGCCATAACCGCAACTTTTGGAAAGATAGGGGTCCAAAAGTGCAATTAAGCCAAAAGTTTACATATGATTCTAAAGCAACCTATAATTCAACTTATCAACCCAAAAAAAAGCATATTAAAGTGAAGCAGAATTTCAAAAGCTGCATAAATGTCTACTAAAACAGAAGAAAAAGAAAACACCAATGATTCAAAATTAGGTCCCAACAAAAGTGAAGGAAAACCCATCCACAATCAAACTAGAGATTCCTCAACATTACAACACCACATGAGAATAAAGCTACTCCAACTAAAAAATCATCCCCAACACCAATAAATTTGCACACTCATCAAGCAAAATATCATCACAACAATGTCCAAATTCTTCACTACCTTCTTCCATCACCTAATCATTATATTCTCAATAGCATATTTAATCATCCCTTCAAGTTGTTCTAACAACACATGTAGATCATATTGTGGAAACATAACAATAGATTACCCATTTGCCCTCCAAAACGGATGTGGCCACCCAGGTTTCCGTGACCTACTCTTCTGCATAAACAACGTTCTCATGTTCCACGTAACCTCAGGTTCCTATAGAGTCCTACAAATAGATTACGCATACCAAGCTCTCACACTTCACGAACCACACATGTCTACGTGCGAAACACTAGTCCTAGGAAATAAAGGCAACGGTTTCGCGGTGGAACCGTGGCGGTCCCCATACATGAACCCAACACCTGACAACGTTTTCATGCTCATTTCTTGTTCGCCTCGTTCACCTTTGTTCCAAGGCTTCCCTGATAAACATTTGCCATGCAGAAATGTTTCTGGTATGGGATGTGAAGAGTATTATGGTTGTCCTGCTTGGAATATGATGGGACATAAAAGGACAGGTTCTTCTTCGTTTTTTGGGTCTGGTCCACCTGAGTGTTGTGCTGTGTCTTATGAAGCTATTAAGGGGATTAATCTAAGTAAGCTTGAGTGTGAAGGGTATAGTAGTGCTTATAGTGTGGCACCTTTGAAGGTTGATGGACCTAGTGATTGGGCTTATGGGATACGTGTGAGGTATTCTGTTCAAGGGAGTGATGAGTTTTGTGGTGCTTGTCAGGCTACTGGTGGTAGTTGTGGGTATGGTTCTGATGGGATAAGGCAAGTTTGTATGTGTGGAAACTTTAATTCAACTTCAAATTGTGACTCAGCAGGTTAGTAAGTTTTTCAAGATTCTATCAGAATAATATATACTATTGTCCGTGTTAATACAGTTAAGTAAAGTCCAACCAAATATTAATTGTTTCACAATTTGAACTAAGGATAATATCAATTACGGATCATGATAAATTATGAATGTTTCTATGTTATAGTGACTATTTTTCTGCATATTTTGCAGTGGCCTTATTATCATCGGGAGCAAGAAGGCCTATGAGGTTGAAAATGTTTGCAGGTACGTAATTTGCTATTTCATTGCTTTGTTTTATTTTCAAAAGCAAAGCGATTTCGTTACTTTGTTAATTAGGCTGGCTTATGATGTATATTTTCAAAGTGGCATTGGTGATCCTAGTGGCTTGTGTGTCCTATTCCTTAATTGAAAGATGTCGTGTATTAATATGGTAAAGATAAATTTAAAATATTAAAGAACAATTTTTTTTTTTCTTTCTTTTCCATTTTAGCAAATCAAATGAAAATTGGGGCGTGATTCATGAATCATATGTAACTTTTCTTTTTGGGCAGGACTTTTGGCCTATATGCTAGCATGGATGATAACCAGCTGGATTTGAAAAGTACCAAGAAGTATGGCATAGTATGCAACAAGACTATTATCATAAACTGGGTCATGTATTGTATTTTTTACATGCCTTTTTATTGGCTGGAGAACATGCACATATAAATATATATATATAATGAGTGAAAAGAGTGTTTTGACTGTATTTCCTAGCTATTTCCCTAGGAAAAAAATTAAAAAATATTTTTCTACACAAATGATAATTATCAGTTGCCTAGCCATATCCCTAACCTTATTTACACACAAATTATCAAAGAGTTAAGAACAGTATTCAATTTGTGGATAGGGACTTTCCTACTTTGACAATAATAAGTTCCACGTAATTTTATCATCTTATATAGTTATATGCATACATCTCAAATATAAGTGTTTGCAGGCCGGTTTGGATCCGTTTTGAGTGAAATCGTGAACTAAACCAATCAAAAGCATACATATTGGTTTCGGTTGGATTTACACGTTTATTGGATAGTCCATATCGAACCAAGCCGATAAACAACATGTTGGTTTGGGTCAGATCGATCGGGTGCACTAAAAACAAATGGACAAAAATATTTAAGAACTTTGCCAATTATAAATATAAGAAAATTATAAAATTAAAACACTTCCATAGCCATTCTCATGTAATATTTTTTTTAAAAAGTGCAATCAAGTCTCATACACCAAATGTATCATAATACAAAGTCAAAATATTGAAACTTCCAAAATAAAAACACTTAAAAATGCGTTGTCACAAAATTTTATCCTTGAAGGAAAGGTTTCCATCATGAGAAATTGAGAATGTTGCCACAAAATTGTATCCTCTTTCCCTGTTAAAGGGATATATATCTTGTCCAGAATTCTCGTAAAGAGGGGTAAAGCTTGGAGATACACCGAGGGATACTCCACTTTGCATTGAGAATGAAAACTCACACTAGATTGTAGAACATGGTGCAGATATTCAGGTATACTAATTAAGGGCGTGAATTAGGGGTTCTTTTCGCCACTTATAAGACCATAAATTGATGTTGACACCACTCGCAATTTCCCAATAAACATTGTGCATTACCTCCGAGTACTTTTGCTTTTCTGCTACTCCAAGTGAAATAACATTCGGAAGAAACATAAAAATTAGGGTACTTAAATACATTTTTGGTCCCCCAAAAGTTTGCCGTCTTCATTTTTGGTCTCTCGTTTCAAGTAAATTCATATGTATAATTTATATTTTTGAATAAAATTTTGCAAAAAAGTTTATAATATATATAAGAAATTTTGCACAAAATTGGGATGACATAGGGAAAAAATAGAGATTAGGGTTGCATGACTCTCTATAGTTGCATACTGCTAACAAATTATTAACTTCCCTAACAAATAATCCATAAATAAATTATAATATCATAATTTGTGTGATGATTATAATTTTCAAAAACTTGTTTGAATATGTCTTTTGTTACTGTTTATTTTTCAATTTTGTTGTTGTTTTTCTTTTATTTGGAGAAAAAAATAAACAACTTCCTAAATTTGCTTTTGTCCTGACTTCTAATTTTTATTGTATTGTAACATTGTCCTATATCACCACTCAACACTATTCTATGGCATTGGCTCTAAATAGAATGGAATAAACAACATTTGTAAAATTGATTTTTAAATAAATAAATGTCATCACAGTTAATCAATGCCACTCTATTTTTGGCTCAATGCAATAATCAACCTAATGACTTAAAATTTGGATGTACCATAGACCAACAACGAAATGGTCCAAAGTAGTATTGTCCCCAAATAAATGTGTTAAACATGAAAGAAAACATAGTAACTACTTTATACCGGTAACCCAAATAAGGAATAAAATAAAATCTAAGCCAGTTCATTAATTCCACCATTAATAATCATATTCTCTAATGATCGTTTTTCTCTCTTATCTAACTGCAAATAAGAAGAATCTAAAAAGATATTATTTATGTTATAAAATTAGCGAAGAAAATTATTCACCTGAGGGTTTGGTAACCGTCTCTCCCAATCTACCTTTAAGGTAGATCAAACCCAAAAAAATATCATGTTGATGAAACCAAAACGAAGTAACAATCCCTTTATTGAATCCAAATAATCATATCTTAGTTTTCATTATTTCTCATTTCTCCAACATAGAAAAAAGAAACACCAATCATTCATTTCCTAATCTGATTTGTTTTCATTAAAAACGTGACGATTAGGGAATTGAAATTGAAATAGATACATAGAAGAAATGAAAAATTTCCACATTTTATGTGGAATCGTAATATCCTCGTTGTTATCATATGTGACATGCTTTGACGGTGCAATACACGAAGCTGGTCTAACATGCGGGACTTATCAATACCCTCATGATGGTAACAATACTAACAATCACAAGTTGAAGCAAAACTTGATGGTTGTAATGGACGCGGTCTCATTTCAGGTGAAACAGCAGGGGTGGGGAGCACAAACATTAGTTGGTAATTGGCATCCAATGTATGCATTAGGCCAATGTCAACGCGATCTTGATCCGACACAATGCAACATTTGTTTCACCCAAGCAAGACAATTGTTATCGAGGTGCATACCAAAGGTTTCAGGTAGAATTTACCTCGACGGTTGTTTTCTTCGTTATGATAACTACACTTTCTTTGATGAGAGTGTAGATTTATCGCGTGATACGAAAATATGTGGGTCCACGGAAAAGGGAGAGACGGTGGATGCGAAACATGTTGAGACGGTGATTTTGAAAGTGACCAAGGGTGCCGGGGAACATAAATTTTCTGTGGATGGGGAAGGTGGTGCGTTTGCAATGGCGCAGTGTTGGGAGACGTTGGATAAATTGAGCTGTCAAAAATGTTTGATAGCAGCGGAGAAAAAAATGCAGGAATGTGTTCCTAGTAATGAGGGTAGAAGCTTATTTACTGGTTGTTTTATGAGGTATTCAACAAGGAAATTCTATAACAATGTCTATGTTCAAAATGATACATGGGTTGAAATTCCTCTTCCTCGAGGTAGTATTTATCACTTAAACTCTAAATTAGAAGACTTATTATATACACTAATTGTTTTTTTTTTTTTTTTATGGATGCTTATTTTTTTCTTCCCATGTTCTTTGTAGATCAAGGGCATCACAATTTGTGGATAATCATTGCATGTGTAGTATCCGCAATTGTAATCATTTTACTTATCATCCCTAGTGTATGTATGAGCCGGAAGAAAAAATCATCACAAGAAAAAAGTAAGTAATACTTAATACTTGATCTAAATAATTAACATTCTAGTTATAATGTGTTAATCTTATTGTCAGTGATGATCAATCTTCAGGAAATGACAGTATTGGCGTGTCACCTAATTTTTCCTACGTAGCTGGTTTCAGTTTTAAGTATGATGTGCTTGAGAAGGGCACAAATTATTTTGATTCTGCAAATAAATTAGGCTTGCATGGTGAAGGAGAAGGTTCTGTGTTCAAAGGAACACTCCCCTCAGGAAGAATTGTTGTTGTTAAACGTTTGTTTTTTGATACAAGGCAATGGACAGATGTGTTATTCAGTGAAGTCAATTTGATTAATGGGATTCAACATAAGAATGTGGTCAAACTTTTGGGGTGTAGTATTGATGGCCCTGAAAGCTTGTTGGTTTATGAATTTCTTCCTAATAAAAGTCTAGATCAAATCCTTTCCGGTGAGTACTAGCTAGTCCAATTTTCTTATAGACAAATGTTAGTATATATACTATATTAATTATTTTGTCAGTATTTTCTCTTTTATCAGAGTTTGAACTCGGGTCCTTTAAATCCTTTAACCGATAGTTCAAATTAGTTGAGCTATTCAACCCTCTAACTATTCAAATCAGTTAATCAGTATTTATGCTTTTTGATGTACAGGTGTGGACTCAAAAAATGTTCTGACATGGGAGAAACGGTTTCAAATCATATGTGGGATAGCTGAGGGCTTAGCATATCTTCATGAGGGATCTGGAACAAAAATTATTCATAGAGACATAAAGTCCAGTAACATTCTACTTGATGAGTCTCTAAATCCAAAAATTGTTGATTTTGGTCTTGCTCTTTGTGTTGCTGAAAATAAATCTCATCTCAACAATGGAAATGCAGGAACACAGTAAGTAGTCTTTTTTTGTTCATACCATACATGTAATGTATAATCTCTTCACTACTTTAAAATTATTAATAATGATAAAGTTCTAATGAATTTCAAAAAAATATATAGTAGGAAATGTAAAACATAGTTGGTTTGGTCCCAAACTAAAATAAACTACATATGACAGGGGATATATGGCTCCAGAGTGTCTCAACAAAGGACAACTGACAGAGAAGGCAGATATATATGCTTTTGGTATTTTGGTTACTGAAATTGTTTGTGGGAAAAATAACGGTGTTTTTCCACAAGGTTCAAATTTGGTACTCCATAATGTAAGATTTACACTCACTCAAGCCTTAAATAACGGTGTTTTGTCGTTAATGAATTTTGTTAGCAGCTAATAAAATGTTCATGTCATCACTTGATCAGGTATGGAAGAATTACAAGGCAAACAATATCACAACATCAATTGATCCTGCTCTTCATGGAAAATTTGAGGTAGAAGAAGCATCAAATGCTCTACAAGCTGCACTTCTTTGTACACAATCATCTCCTACCCAAAGACCATCCATGTCAGAAGTAGTTCAAATGCTAACAAAAAAAGACTACAAAATTCCCACCCCAAAACAACAACCATTGCTCAACAACCATTTGAGGAATATGTCAAATGGTCTTGCAAGTACAAGATCATCTTTCCATAGCACCACTAGTTCCTTACCCTCAGGTGACGATACAAATCTACTAGATCATCCATTTTCTTCTTCTGCTAAGTTCAAAACTTCAGGGAGTCCTGATTCAGATATCCATGCAAACATTGTGTTGCCTCAACCAAAGTAGATGATGGAATTCAAATATCATGAACAATGATGATCAAAGAGGGGCATATTTTGTTAGTTGAGGACTTAATAGTACATGATGTATCTATTCTTCTCTTACCATATTTAACAAAATGTTGAGAACCAAAATCTACTTGTTTGAGCAACAATTTGTAAATAGATATATATAGTTATTGGATATTGATGTAGCTAATTCAATGTTTGAGAGGATAAAGGCCTCCAAAATACCCCTCAAGAACAAAAAAGCTTCGAGTAAAACTATCTACATTTAACAGAGGAGGTTTGTTTATATGGATCCCACATGATATATTAAATTTGGAAAATGATAAAAAGCACGACAAAATTTTCGTGCCTAATTGCACGAACTATTCCTCTCAGTAATTAATCTTGTCAGACATAATGCTTTGGCATTTGGCACTTGATCTCATGATGATTTATGTTTAACTAAGCTGATTCACCAAATAAAACATGAATTTGGAGCATCTTAAGGGTTGTAATGCTTTTATCGGTGCAACATTGACAGGGAAGATGATGGTGCTACTACCGACAACAATTTTATATTATCTTAGTTTATTATATTATATTTTATATATCTTAGTTCATCTTTATCTTATAAATCCATAAACCAACTAGAAGAAGGTCATTCACCAAACAAAATGTGTGTTTTGAGCATGTCGTGCATGAGTCGTGCATTAAATTTATATGATACTCATATCATTTGGTGGGATTAATATGAATTTTAATAGAAAATATTGAAAAATACGTGTTAAAATGTTTGATGCTAATATTATTCTTATACACTAACTATTATTGTGTGTGCTTGAGCCTTTTGGTATAGACATAAGCATGCTTTTCTAAGGAGTGCATGAATTAGTTTTATTTATTTATTTATGTTTTTTTTTTGCTAATTTTATTTATGTTTTTTTGGATGCTATGATTATCATTGTACCGAATTTTAAATGACGAGTACCATGTTTTGTTAAATATCAGCCCTCATTGTTTGAAGTGTAAATTATCTTATTATAAGAAGTTGCTTTTTGCCTATAGTATAATAACTTTTGAAATGAAATACAGTAAACATGTTTGTCTTTAACTTAAGGAAAATGTATGTAATACCTATTGACCATAATAGCTTAATTAATGGAAAAAACTTCCCTAAAAAAATTAATGGAAAAAACTTCTTCAGAAAAATTAAATGTAAAAAACACTATTTTGCTTTACAAATTGTGAAAGCAGTAGACTAATTTTGAAATACGTATTTATAACTTTAAATGTTATTACTTTTTCTATCGTCAATTTTTGTTATTTTTTATTTTAACTCCTCCATTAGATTCGTTTGTGCATCGTAAGCTTATAACCTTAACGATCAACTTGAACTCCATTTTTCCTCACAATTATTAGCAAACATGATGCCCATTTATTAATAATTGGAGTGATAATTATCACCATATTTTCGATGGAGATTCACCTTTTTATTAGATGAATTCAATGTATGTTTCATCATTTTAATTTTTATATAAGACTCGATTTTAAATTGTGAGATTCGTCTTAATCTCTAAAGTGTTTAAAAGAGATTGTTTCTCACACTATTCTATTAATAAGTATTACTTCATTTGTTTCTTAAAAAAAAGTATTACTTCATTTGTCTCAAAAAAATTGACATTGTCTGACAATATGTACTATTTACATAATATATTTTAACTATATTTTTTTATTAATATATAATGGCAAATGGTAGAGTATGTTAAAAAAATTAATAATGAATTGAATAAATGAAGAGAGAAAATGGATAGGATCCTAACTCACACTATTAGTCTTGCCAACAATTGATTGTATAACTCATGTCGAGTTCAATAGCAGACAAGTCAATGGGGTCGTTCATGAATTAGTTAGGGTAGCCCCATCTCATACTAGCTCTCTCGTTTTTGATGATGTACCGTCATGTATCCGTAACTTGATAGCTAATGAAAAGCATTGAATTACTTCCCTAAAAAAATAATTTATTGTATAAATAGCTTTTTTTTTTTAAGGTGTATAAATAGTATCTCTCTTTTTTTTTTTTAAGGACAATAGTATCTCTCTTGTAAATCAACAAACGCTTTGTTCAAAATTTTCTCATCCTAGGCTTTTGAAGTTGATCCATTTTGATTGCTTTTTGCTTGTGTCTTTGTGCTCTATGTATATGTACATGGCTGGTTAATTGGTTCTCTTATACTACTCTGTGTGTGAGCAGTGGCGTTGTTAGGACCCTGGTTTAGGGGGTGCAATTTTTTTGTCTCATAAATTACTTTGACTAGCGGTTATGCTGGAAATGATTCGAGTCGAATCGAACATGTATGAGCTCGATTCGACTCGTTAAGAATTGGCTCGGTTCGAGTTTGACAGAAACTTTTTTTTCATCTCAAGTTCGGCTCGTTTAAAGTTCACGAACAGTTTGGTTCGGCTCATTAGGTTCATTTCGACTGTTCAAAACACATAACTTTAAGTATGAAAATGAGCAAAACCACTTGAACCACGTAACTCAAAAGTCAAAGAATTTTAAATTTTTTATACATAAATATATTGGAATTTATACCAATTTTTAAATTCATTTGCTCAAAGAATTCTTTTGTCTTCGTTTTTAAAATATTTTTAAATGTTATATATATATATATATATATATATATATATATATATATATATATAATCGAGTCATCTCGTGAACTAAACGAGTCGAACTACATCTAGTTCAAGTTCAGCTCAATTAGTTTACGAACTTAATTTTCAGTTTAAGTTCGGCCCATTTGGTTCATGAACCAAGTTCGACGAATCAATTGTCGAATCGAGTTGGTTCGGTTCATTGTCAACCATAACTAGAGGTAATCATATTGAGATGTGTTGCAAAAAGAAAGGCATGTGTTGGTATAAAAGGAAGAGAGTCGATGCAAATGAGGTGCATGGTTTAATGTAAAAACAAAACATTGAGCAGGTGCATATGAACCCCCTGAGTATAAGGTGGCTCCGCGACTGTGTGTGAGTTTTAAGAGGAAGAAAGTGAATGATTTTCGGAAGAAAAAAAAAACAGAGTAAATGAAATAAATAAAGACCTTTTGAGAGACAAAGGCTTTTAAGTTCATTTTTTTTATTTGGTAAAAAAAATGTTATTTTTTTTATAATACAAAATCCCTGTAATTTTGGGATATTCAAAAATTATAATAGAAGTGGATTTTAGAATATTTATATGAATTATTCAATTTAAAAATATATAAATTATAAACATTACTTTATTATTTTCTCCAAACATTCAAACAAAATCTTTTAACGATTTTGTAGTGTTTGTTGATGTTTCTTATTCTTTTACGGGATTGAGTATAAAATGAACCCATGAGATAGTTGGTCCATAATGGACTCATTTATTTCAACTTTAGATTAGAGCATTCCACATAAACTTATCATGGTCTATCTATATTATATCTAACGCACATCAACTTTATTTCTCTGCACACACTATCAAATTGGGAAGAAGCTCGTATTCACATATAAAACATAAAATAAACTTTCTGAACCACCAGTTCCTTCCAAAGCATTGGTAATTTTCTTCCCCTAATGAGATCAATTTATGGTTACAAAGTTGCATTGTGAGATCAATTTAAACATCAAAGTTACACTGTGAGAAGAATAATCCATGAGAAAGAAGTTCCTCTATTTAAGTTTGGGATCAATTTCAACTTTAAATCCATCACCATAATAATTTTTTGATTTAGTTATATATTGCTACGGCTAATCTTGAACCTAACGCCATTTCAATGGAACTTCTTGAATAATATTGATATAAAAACTGCCGTTTCACTAATTTGGAATTTGAAATAATAACAAGCAAATGAAAAAATACTAAAGAGTGAAAGGATGGAGAATTGAAGGAGTGGAATGGGTAATTGAGGAAGTAGAGAGATTGAATCCGGTTACTAGTGAGAGAACAATGAAAGAGATAGAGTTGGTGATGGCTAAGATTTAGTGTGGATAGAGTTCGATAAGATTTGATGGATAGTCTAATCTAAATATTAAAAAAATTGGTCCATCATAAACCAATTATTCAATTGGTCCAAGCTAAATGACATTTTTTTTTTTAAGGAAAATGGCAACTCTTTTATGATTATATTGAAAGATGTTTTGTTTTTATGTTCAAAAAAGCTCTGTAGCTTTTAGTACGCATTAGTTTCTTTTGAAGGAACTAGAAGAACAGAGAGGCAACCAGCCTTGACAGTGATAGCATAGTATTTTTTTGCCATAACAAGCAGTGCATTTAATGCGGTTCAGAATACGAATCCATTGACAGTGAATCAGAATATTTTCATACTTAATGAACACTTCTGTTTAAAGAGAGATGGCGAGGGTAAGAAGTTAACTTATAAGATTGTCTAAGACCATCCACAATGCAGCATCATATTTAGTTGCTTAAACGAGTTTTGACGGTACGCATCATTTTCTTTTGTAATTAATACTTAATAAACATTTAATTTCTTCGGTCCAGAACCTCAAAACAATTATTAATTGGATCCCAGCAATAACTCTATATAATTAAATATTAATAATAATTTATATACATATTCAAAATTATATAATTTTAAAATATCGAAGTAGTTTAAAATAAATGATGATAAATTATTTGTTAAATACAATCATCATATATTTTTTTTTTCATTCAGGTGGATAAATTATTTGTTGTTGTAAAAAAAAAAAAATTGTTGAAAATCCAATGTTGATCGATTAAAATATTACTCTTGCAACTATTATATAATTTATTTTTAAAAATTAAATAAAATAATACAAAAATAGAATTGATTGTACGTGAGGGATCCATGTGTAATAGAAGAGAGATGGTGCATATACAAACACTCATTTTTATAAGTACCATATTAATTGATGTTATGGGGGTGCCTATTTAGCATGGTTACTAAATAGGGAAAGGATCTCCCATTCTAGATGGTCTAATACCTTTAAAAAAAAATTGTTTAATAAAAAAGCTATGTTTAATAAAACTTATAACTTATTTTAAGATTTATAAGTTTATTTTTCAGATGATGTTTTTTACATTTTAACACAATTCTGACGTGAAGAATTTTTAAAATTTATCTAATAATATGGGAGAGAAAGCCACATATCACATTATAAACACTACTACTTTTTCTTTTTTAAGTAGTTATATCTTCACCTTTTAAAATGAATAAGTGAGATCTTTGAAATTTGGACCACAACCCTTGCATTTTGTTTTAATGGCAAATATTATATATATATAAAGAATGATAAACACTAGGGTATTAGATCCCAAATATTATACCAAAAGGGAAAAATAAAAACACCAAAACCCCCGAAGAAAAACCATCAGCACCATCAAACATGCTGAAACCCCTAACAACAACTCCTCAATGAACCAACACCAACAACGGAGTTCAATTAAGCACCCGATAATGATTTTTGTTTCAAACGTTCAAATTCGACCACCAATCAACCCTCTACATATTATATATGACATTTATATCAACTAAGCTAGACTCATGGCGACTAGACTACACTACAATACTCCTTCAATCCGATCTGACAAGCGACGTTTTTGGCCACATACTTTAAAAAGTTGATATTAAATCTTTTTTTATAAGGAAAATGTTAACGAGTGCTCTAAGTTCACTCTTTAAAGACTTTAGGTAATAAGTTTTGATGAAAACTTGTGCATTCAATGTATCAAAAATCGAAGCTTTAAAATTTTCAATGCATAATTTCTTAATTTAGAATTCTTAAAGAGTGTCCTTAGGACACTCGTTAGCAAAACCTTTTTTCTAAAGTAGAACCCTATTTGTGTGACATTGTGACTGAAAAATCACTATGATATTGTTCAACCACGGTATATCATGTGACTTTTGTTTTCTTCTCTCTCTTTACAAGTTTTTTTTTTTTTTTTTAAATTTATCCATTTTATTTTAAAAAGAGAAAGCCACATATCACATTATGGTTGATCAATTTCATTTAACATTCCCGCGCACAATGTCATGTGACATTCTTTTTTATATTAACACATGTCTAACTTTAAAATCTTCAAATTTAAAGCTAAAATCAACAACAATAATGATACATAGAAACTTCAATTTTTTCACATTTATTCAACACATCATTTTCTCACTATTCCACTATTTTTATCAAATCATCAATCTATCACACCATTTCATCAATTTTTCAAAATGATTGCTATTAACAAGGGGTGTGTTTGAAAAATTAATAATAAATTCATCTTATAGATGCTTATATATATGGATAAATTTTTTTAAATATAAACAACAAAAACGTAAATAGTAATTTTTTTTAGAAAAAAATATAAACAAAAAATAATATTTATACCATATTTATCATTATTATTTTTCAATTACCCACCAATTAATGGATATCATATTTTTCAATAACTCTTTTATTTTCATGAAACAAGTTTCTATAGGCAATTTAAAAAAGTGCAACTCTTATTAAATGAGTTCAACTACTTTTTTTTTTGAAAAGGGTATAAATTTTTGTTGTTGTTTACTTTTGAGATAGGATCGAGTAGTTAATTGTTTTGTAAAGAAAAGTAATTTTTTCTTTCACAATGTTTAAGGTAAAAAATTCATAAAGTATAATGCATCATCTTCATTTATATATAAAAATAAAAAACAATTTTTTAGATTTATTAAATATCTAATGTATCAATCTATATATAGATTAGATATATTTGTTATTCAATAAATATCTAATAAATTGTTTGTTTATAAATATAACTAGAAGGATTGTGCGTCAACAATAAGATAAAGTAATGTAATAAAAAAAAAAAGAGATAAAGTAATGATTAATTAAGGAGAGTATAATAAAGTTCACATAAATATTGTGCTCCATAACCGAGGCTAGTTGTTATAACTTGTTTGTTAAGGACCGTACGTAGCTGTGAGAAAGCAGAGTGAGAGAACGAGTTGAAAACATTGCTTGCCACCTTCACTCATACACTCTCAACTCGGTGCGTCTTCTCCGTCAACTCAATCTCTTCTTCTCTCTCTTCTACACCATTTAGGTTCGCCACAAAATCGTTTCGTTATTTCCCTCTGCAATGGCAATACATGCATTTAACTAAAATTTTCTGCATGCAACTTCAATATAATCACTGTTGATTTTGATTTTCGTTTCAAACGCGCTTTGCATTTTCAGCTGTAAAGGTTTTGTGGATTTTCATCTCATATACGAGATTTTGATTTCATCTCATAAATGCTTCATTCAGTTAATGTTAGCTTATGTTTGGTTATCCGGTGAGTGAAAAATTAATTTTGATTATGTAAAATTATTCCGGCTAAAAGTGAGTAGAAAAGTAAAGTATCTATCATTAACAATAATCTGAGTGTAAAAATCAATTTTAGAATTATAAGCTACGATCTCTAGCTTCGGTTAAATCAAACATGTCAAAATCAATTTTACTATTTTATTTATTCAATTTTTCCTCTTCTAAAAGTGACTAGAAAGTAAAGTATCTATCATTAACAATAATCTGTGTGTAAAAATTAATTTTAGAATTAGAAGCTACAATTTCTAGCTTCAGCTAAAATCTACTTTCAAAATCAATTTTACTATTTCGGAATCAATTTTCAGTTTTCCCTCTTCCAAAAGTATAACCAAACATACACTTTTGGATTTTTACTTTTCCCTTTGCTTTACATGTTCTCGGTATCGTTTCCCTGTGCGTTTCTTTCTAGGTTGATATTCACTTTGAAATTTTCGAGAAATTTTTTATTTTATTAATTTATGGGTGTTTTGAAGTTGATGAATATTTTCTTGAACTGATATTGAAGAAAACCTACAACTATTTTGGCGGGGTAAGGAAGGGGATTTTGTTGAAAATTGCTTTTTTCCGAAGGAGTTGAAAATTGCTTAAACATTCCTAGTTTGAAATAAATGATACTAGTAACTTTTTTTTTGGGGAAAAATTAAATGTAGTAAGTTGCTGAGAGTTTTTTATATGTCATTTTGAATGTTTCATTTTATTTTCGGTAACTATTGTTTAAATTTTGAGATAATGTTACTTATATTTAATGAAAATTAAAGAATAATGATTTTCCTCTACACAATATTTTATGTTTTGATCTCTCTACTCTTATATTAATAAATAACAAACGAATTTATGATTAATATTTGCTTTGGTGATACATAACAAACAGGTATAGATATGGAAGCAATAGAAATTGTCCATTTATCTAGTGACAATGAAGGGGGGGATGACATTGAAGCTGTTTGTAGTGCAAACCAAATTGAGACTAAAACACGCCAACTAACCAAGCATAAAAGTCATTCTGCAAGTCAAATTTCGGAAGAAAATATAGTTTCCAGTGGTCTTAGTTCTTGTCGCAGTGTTACATGTGCATCGGAATCAGGATTTTTGTCAGTGGATGACATTAGCCTTTCCAGTCCACAACCAATTTCTGCAGCACCGCTATGTAGAAAGTTTTGGAAAGCAGGAAACTATGATAACAGACTTGGTTCAAAAGTCAGCTCACAATGTAATCCAATATTAAGTTTCTCAAATAAATATATTTAACTACTGCTATGTTCCATGGTTGTTATGTAACCCTGCCAATGCTCTGTTAATCTAGGTTATATTCATAGAATGATGATTACTTACAACTTATTTTCCATTTGATTGTCATAGCGATTAATTTATTTTTCAGATCTCACATACTATGTGTTAAGCTTGTGGCTTGTAGCTTGTGGCATGTAGTTCAAATGGTGTTTGACTTTCTGGCTTGATAATGCGTATTTATTTTTAAAATGAACTGCAGGTGCAAAAAACTATCTTCATGTCCATCCCTTGTTCCTTCACTCGAACGCAACTTCACACAAGTGGGTATTTGGTGGTATGTCTAAAGGCCTTTCTAAACTTATCCTGTCTGCTGATTCTTTTATATGCTTTACCTTTGTGATTCTCTTCATGAGTTGGTGTTTACCTCCATTTTTGTGTCTGCAGCCATAGCCGAGCTTCTTGATAATGCAGTTGATGAGGTAATTTTTCTTATGTTGAACTATGAAAGCAAAAGTTTTGAAGTATATAAACTGTGCTATCTAATGATTTGTGTTGTCTCCCTATCCTATTTCTTTTTTGTTTTGATCTTGTTGCCATTTCCTTTTACCTAGATTGAATTAAAATATATGAACTACAAAAAACTGTAAGAATCTGACTTTTAAGGAAGGGGATTGGATTTAAGCAGGCACCACAAAGAGCAATTTATCTTTTATAGAAATAAATGATCCATTTTGGAGTAGATTTTGATGTCACATTCATATCATTCATATTATTTATAATGATGATTTACGCCCAATATAAAATCTAAGAAATATTTTATTCTTCAATCATTGTTGCATATGTTAACGTTAAATCTTAATGTCTATCACCTTCATTACTGTGTCTTTTTGCCAATCCTTAACTGTCATTAATATTTTGCATTTCATTTTCTTAATTTGGGATTTCATTGTTGACTTTTGTTCATAAGGTAGATACATAATGGGGCTACTTTTGTTAAGGTTGATAAGATTTTAAATCCGAAGGATGGAAGTCCAGCATTGTTGATTCAAGGTATATTGCTTATGCTACTCATTCATTATAAAAGCTCATAGGTTATTTTAAATTTCTAATTCTGTATCTTGTGTAACATACTGCTTTCTAAGTTCTTACTTCTAAATAAGTATGTAAATATATTTTAGCTGTTTTGATTTTGTGCTGACACTGTCAACCAGACGATGGTAATGGAATGGGTCCAGAAGCAATGCAACGCTGCATGAGTTTTGGATTTTCGGATAAGATCTCAGAATTTGCAATTGGACAGTGTATGGACTATGGCATTCTTTATTCTAAGTATTTGGTATTTTCTTGTATATTTTATTTTTCAATTTGGCCGTGCAGATGGAAACGGTTTTAAGACTGGTAGTATGAGATTGGGTGCAGATGCAATTGTCTTCAGCTGCCACGTGAATGATATGTAAGGGCTTGAAAACAGAACTTCGCATGACTTTATGTTATATTTTGTTTATGCATTATGTTTCTAACTATTTTGACATGATGTGGCTACCTTAATTTGTATATCGATACAGAAGTTTAGCCTGAAACAACTGTAAATTACTACTCTAAGTCTAAGGGTGTATTTCATTACAACTTTAAAAAACTGCCTTTCGTCCTTGAAAAAAATGCTTGTTGAATTATTTATTATGATGCTTTGTTTTTAGTTTTTTAGAGTTGTTTTTCTTTTCGCTAACCTCAATAATTCAAGATTCTAAGTCATCAATTAAAGGACAAAAGAAAAGTGATTGGTCATACAAAATTAACAAACACAGTTGTTTGCTACACCGAAAATAGGTAATGATTCATTAGAATGAATCAGAATTCATCCTAATGAATCAAGATTCATCAAAGTGGATCATGATTTAAGATGAGATTCATGTTCAAAATAGATACAAACTAGAGATTCATATTATTGGAGTTCATTTTTGTAACGGATCGAGAGACAACTCACATGTATTGTATGATAACCTAGCATCCACCATGTCTACTCCCACACTGCCCTGCCACCCTTCATTGTTGCTGCCACTTGCCACCATCACCTAAGACCTTTACAGTTGCCACATAAGTATCGTTCACCACCGTGTCTTCCCCCATCACTCTTCACTCTAGCAGTTTATCTGTTCTCAAATTAATATTACTAAATGGATTTTTTGTTTTTGTTTTGAAAAATACATTTTCACTATTATTTTATAGGATAGTTTTCCAAAAAAAAAAAATAATCAAGACCACAATCAAACAAACATAATTTTCTTCTTGGAGACATCATGATCTACTATTACAAATTTGATATTTCTGTCTCTGAGACACAGCCTAAAAATCATTCCTTTGTGGTTAACATTACATGTTTACAACTTAGTTGGTTATTTCAGTCACTCTCTTTCTATTGTTATCTAAACTTACTCACATGATGGAACGGGCGGGATGGTTCAACATTTTTAAAATAAAGCCAAAAAAGACAATTTGCTATCTTTTCTCTTTCTTGTCCCCAAGTTGCCTTTTTCTTAAAAAAAAAAAAAAACTGTTTGTTTGCGTTGATCAGGGTATGTACTAAAAGCATTGGACTTCTGTCTTATACATTCTTGATGCGAGCTCAACTTGACAGAATTGTAGTGCCCATGGTGAGCAATATTTCTCATTTTTATACTCCCAGTTCTATATAGTGCATTAATTGAAATATTAATTTTCTTTGCTGTGCTGATTTTGTTGCCAAAAAAGTTACATGACAACTATATATTGATAATAATTTGACAAGTGTACAAATTTGTACCTAGTAACAATGATTAGAAAGATTGTCTCCACATGGATTGTGTTTAAATTGCAATTTTTTTTTGTTTTGCAAACTCGGGTGTCTGGCCGAAGAACCAGTGAAATGTTGAATTAACTAACGATTATAACAAGCAACCAGGATTTAATTTGAATCCCCTCCACCTCGCTATCATGCTCTAGAATTCTCTATCAATACAATTAAGTTTGCTTAACATTAAGTTCAAATCAACTGAAAAAGGCCAATGACAATTCATTGACTCAATCCTTTTTATCCAATAAAATCGCTAATTCCTTAGGTGGTTAATTATTAGGCAGAACATTAAGAATATCGATTTTTAAGAACACATAATCATATTTCAATATTCCTATGGCAAAGAATCTCAATTTTTGGTTATTACTACTCATCTCCCAATGGCAAGACAATCTCAAATTCAATTCAAGAACAATCAATTAAAGAAAAACATTAAGAACAGACATGAAGGCTAAATGATAATAAACTCAATTGCATAAATATAAAACGAGAATTCAATCACACAATAGGTAATATTATTCTCTAGTGTTTGTATTAATTTGGTAAATAATTAAATATCTTTCTTTTGACAAATAATTAAATATCTTTGTAGAGTTGAATATCATAAAGTTTAATTTTTTTTTTTTTGGTCAGGGCATAAAGTTTAATTATGATTGAGCAGTTAAGACATCTATAAATGCTGATCTAATTTAGACGATTTTCAAGCTTTTATTACAGAATGATGATCTAAGACTTCTAATACTAAACAAAAATACAAAATATTTTCACATGTTCTATATTACTTAATGCTTATGTTAAGTGAGTCAATTGTTTGATCTATAATACATGAAAACAATTAACCATAAAAGGTTATTTAAAATACTAAAATTTAACTACGTGCATTGAGAGAAATTTTAACCATAGAATTTTTGGTAACAAAAATTAGATAAATTCTCTCAAGTTCATTGGTGTGTTCCATGGCATGAAAAGTTTCAAACAATATCAAGCGTGAGAGACTCTAATGTTCCACCTTATTTTTCAACTAACTGGATTGCAATCTCTTTTTCTTGAAGATGTAATACAATTTTTTTTTTCAGTTTTAATTTTAATATTTATAATACTTCAATGCAAAAACTTTGTTGGTGCCTCTGAAAAGTTAGAGCCCATCCCACCCGTTCTTAGGGTCACCACTGCATCCATCATTATGATGTGAAACGTTGCTTGTATTCTCATTATGATGATAACCCTTTTATACAACGAAGGTTTTACTCTAGTATTTCCAATTGATACAATGATGTTAATTTCAGGTAAATTACAAGTGTAATCCATCAACCGGATACCTGGAAAAACTAAATCACCAGGAGCATTTTAAGTCTAATATGTCCTTGTTGCTGGACTGGTCTCCATTTTTATCAGAAGCAGAAATTGTGAAACAAGTCAGTTTCAGAATTTTTCCATAATCCATTTTAATTAGATCGTTCTTTCAGAACATATTGAATGATTTATACTTTGAGTTTTCAGCTTCATTGTTCCAGATACCATAATTTTTGTGTATGTCTTGAGCTTATAAGCTACTTTGAATGTTTGCCATTTTTTCTTTGACTTTTCTTTTTCAATATCCTAGATAATATATTCTTTAATTATTTTTTTCAATTTCATTATCCTATTCCATAAACTATTTGTTAGGCTTCTTTGACGGTTCGGACTGCAAATTATGATTGTAGAATGTCAATCCCTAAATATAAACCTCTTTTGAAGTTTTGCCCCTTTTTATAAACTTTTTTTCCAAATTACTAGAGGCATTAATTATGATATTTACAAAAATACCCCTACAATCATTAATTAAGTAGAAAAATGAATCCCAAAATTTTTAGGCCAATTTTGGAAATTCAATAGACATTGTTGTCAGATTTTAAAATGAATAACTAGATTTAATTACTCAATACACAATTTTTTTTTTAAATTCTTACGAATTGGTGAAAGAGGGCTTATATTTAGGGACATATATAATACCGTGTTATACATATGTAGTACTTACATGGTTGCCTATTTTTTGCTTGAGATAGTACTATAGTAGTTCTGGTCAGATTATAGAGTAGAAAGCCAGGGTTCCTTTTTATAGGGGATAATTATTTGCTTTACATTGGTGACTTGCTGATATATTTAGTGGGTCGACTTACTGGTTTTTTGGGGTGTTATGCTTTAATAGGGCATAAGTTACTGAATGTGGGTAAAGGCAGGACATGCTTGCATTGCAAACACTAGAATCTAGTTTCAGGGTTCTGTTGAGTTTTGTGTTGTGAAATTAGGATTTTGGGATTTGTGGGTTTTGGGAAGGAAGGAAGAACTAAGTTTGGCTTTTGATGAGGAGTGACGCCTTACAAAGAAATCTGATTTGGGAATTTGATAAAATCAAAGGAAATATGGTCGCACCTATTGGTTGATGCGTTTATGCATTACATAACCAAGTTAGAGATTTTTGCTTCTAAAATCCTTGTAAACTACTCCCTCCGTCCCTATATCTAAGCCCCCATTTGACTTTATTTTTGTCCCTAAATGTAAACCCCCTTTCAAATTACTAGATACATTTATTATTATTTTCCTAAATATACCCCTAATTAATACTACCAACTTGTCTTGAAATATGAAAAGTCAAATTAAATACACATACAAACAAAGGACAATTTGGTAATATTAACACACAAAACAGACACCTTAATTACACTTAATTACACTGAGAACATTTCTTAACAAATGTGAAAAAGGCAATGGGTGCCTACGTTAAGGGACGGAGGGAGTAATTAGTGTACCATATTTGTTACCATCTAAGTAGACTAAGCATATCAATCCAAAGATTACGATTGATTCTCTTTTAATATTCTTCTCTCTTTGGCAGTTTGATGACATTGAAAATCATCATGGGACTAAAATTATTATCTTCAATTTATGGTTCAATGATGATGAGAATTTGGAACTAGACTTTGATACCGATCCTCAGGTTATATTTTGTGTTATTGTATTTTACTGATTTTGGCTTGCCATCTGTTATAAAATTCATCATTATATCGGTAACTTCTGATAATTTGGATGCAGGATATCCTTATTGCTGGAGATGTCAAGAAGATTGATACGGTTCCAGCCAGGAAGAGAGTAAATGAGCAACAGCTTGCTAACAGGCTTCATCACTCTTTACGTGTATGCTTGCTTTAGAAAAACTATCCATAAATGCTGCATAAAAGTTTGAATTTTCTAAAACTAATAACCTTCCCATGTTCAATAGGATTACTTGTCCATATTGTACTTGTGGGACCGGGTGCCAAACAGTTTTAGAATTATATTGCGAGGGCAAGTTGTGAAGTTTCGTAACATAGCAGACGATCTTACGGATCATGCCTTTGTCAAGTATAGACCACACGGTGGTGGTTTAGAAGAGGTTCTTATCTAACTATTGATTTTGTTTTCTATATTTACTGTGAAAAATCATATTGGCTGTTATAGATATGAAGTCATTTATGAGTCTATACCTGGCAGGCTAACGGTTTAAGCTTTTAAAAGAGTTGGTTTTTGACAGGCTACATAGGCTTTGTCATGAACAATTATCTTAAAAGTTTAAGACGATAGGTGTAAGTGCATGAATGGTTTCATTTCTAACCATACATGCCCTCTAATGCAAGAGCCTTTTGGAAAAGTGTGGAGAATGCACCGTTCCATTCTATCTTGTATTGGAATTTTAATTTTTATCTTGAATGATTGGGGCAGCAACATGAATTGTTTTATGTTTACATGCAAGTTTGATTCAATGTTGATATTGGGAGTTAGTGTTTCAAATATTTAGGACTAAGTAGTTGAACCAAGGAATAAGTGCTTGCTATAATTTGACTTGGTCTTTTCATTATGGACTAACTGTGCAGGCAATATTTGTGACAATTGGATTTCTTAAGGAAGCTCCTGATGTTGACATCCACGGCTTCAATGTATATCACAAAAATCGGCTGATACTGGTAAATTGTTGAGAATAATATGCCTAAATATCTTTAGAAGATTTTTAATTAAAATAAGATATTTCTTTTTAAAATATTTTTAGACTTTGTTAAAATTTGTTCCTTATTTTTAAAGATATCTTGATTAATATATGTTTGGTTTTTAACTATAATTTAGCTTTAAATATAAAGCAATGAATAAAAGTTTAGAACGAGGCTTCTTCATGTAAGATATATCTCAATTTTTACAAAAAAAAAATCATAATTGTCACTCAATAAAGACCACAACATGAAATCGTTACTTAAATGGACGATATCTAGTTGAGTAGTATTAGTAAAAAAAAAACCAGTTGAGTAATAGTGGAAGATTAGGAAAAAACCTCAAGTGGAACCATTGAAAATGACCTTGATCTAATTCCAGAAATTTAGTTTTTGATAGAATACTAAGGCGGTGTTTGATCCATATAGCTGATCTAACCTAGTGGGACAAGATTGGTGGTGTTTGTTGTTTAAGGGTCGAAAATAGCATTGGAAATGAGTCGAACTTAGTTCTGCTCGGCTTGACTTGATAAAAATTAAACCGGCTTGAAACTCGACTCGAGTTCGTCACGAACTTTCTTTTCAGCTCGAACTCGGCTCGATCGATTGAAGCTCGTGAACAACTCGGTTCGGCTCGATAGGTCAAATCAAATGAACCAATAGAAAGAAAAGAAAAAAAAACTATTGTAGTAATAGCTCCAAAACCTCTTGTAATTGGGTAATAGATGCAACACTAGTTACAACATACAAAAATCCATTCCCATTGTACATATTCACATGCTTCACTTTACTGTTTTATGGATGGTTTCACTCCTTATTGTACACTAATCTTTCGATGTGGGACTTATTTTTCCTGTTCATTTGCATGCATGTATGTTGAATGCCATTGACATTTTCAATGTGGGACTATTTTTTTTAGAGGAATGTGAGACTACTCTTGTCTCTTATCCCATCCTTACGTTACATACACAATAATATTTGTTGTATCTTTTATTCTGGTAAAGGTTTTGCTTATTTGTTAATTGTAATAATCAGCATAATTGATTTAGCAGTGGTAAAAAAACTTCAAATTTTACTCCTTTTTTTATGAGTTTGAAATTTTATTATGGTGATTTGATATACTTTTAGTTGTATCGAGCTGACTCATGAACCAAACGAGTCGAACTATACATAGCTCAAGTTCAACTCATTTATTTAATGATCTTCATTTTTTACTCAAGCTCGACTCATTTGGTTCAAGAACCGAGTTCAACGAGTTAATTATCGAATCGAGTCTCAAACTATCCTCTATTAGTAGCCAACACTCAGTGGATTTAGTCCCACATCGGATATATAGGATTCTTGAGAAGAGTTTATTAAGGGGAGGTACTCCTCACCTTATAAGCCGGTTTTGTAAGGATAGGTTAGGCCCCATAATTTGTGACATGGTATCAGAGCCTATCCCCTCACCTTATAAACCGGCTTTGTAAGGATGAGTTAGACCCCATAATTTGTTACATTCTCGAGTTGGTTCGGTTCATTGACAACCCTAGTAAAAAAGAAATTATCCGAAGAAGAGAGAAGGTAACCCTAAGTCAAGGGAGACTGCTGTATAAACTGTGTTAAGAGTTCCAAGGAAAAAAATGGCCATGAGGACAAATTTATAAATGTGTTTTGGTCTGTAGAAAGGCGCCATAGAACAGGGTACAAAGTACATTCTAAGGAAACCAATATGCTTGCTCTTAGCCTGAAAACTAATCCAATGAAGTTTGTTACTCCATATTTTTTGGGTTCATCTTTTATCGACAAGGAAAATATAAACTGAGTTAGGAAAGCATATATTATAACTTCGCCTATAAAGAATATGGGATGAGGAGGGGGATGGTTCATTCTCCATCTCCTGGGAAATTGGCAACATTTTATTAAAATGGAAATTACTTGTTTGTCAAATTGCATTTATTGCCACATAAGATCTGCAAATAACATTTAAAAACATCTTAATATACTTATTCTCTTTCAATGGAGCATAATTGTTATGTTTTGTTTTTGCAGCCATTTTGGCCAGTTGTGAGCTTTAAAGGCAATAGAGGCAGAGGAATTGTTGGTAAGAATGAACTGCAAATTACCTGACGATATTTAGTTCTATTTGAGATCTAAATATTATTATAAATGTATTGGACTTCAAGAAGATGGTAACTCTTGTGCAGGCGTGTTGCAAGCAGATAATGTTCAGCCAACTCATAATAAGCAAGATTTTGAGAGAACTTCCCCATTTCAAAAGCTTGAACTGCGTTTGAAGGATATGACATGGGAATACTGGTATAGTGTTTATGCTTGTGTTCATGGATTGCAAAAATATCTACTCTTGCTTATCTACTACCATGGCTTTTGAATTTCCTCTGCTTTAGACACAAGTAGAATTTGAGTTCTTTTTTTGTCACTGAATCTGAACATAGAATATTTACAATCCCTTCCCCTCCTCCATTTTGTGATTTTTAAAGCACTGTTCTCTGCATGACAGAGTCCTTTGATAAAATTTTGCAGGGATCGTTTTTCTCATAAAATTGGGTATCAGAAAAGGAAGCGTAGAAATCCTGTTGGCCTACCTAATCCATCAATGAAGAAACCACTTGTTACAGAAAAACCAGTTGCACTGGATAACTGTTCTTCACCTGTACCAATATCTAACGCACAAGATGGATCTGAACAAAGTAATTTGCGTGAGAAACTAATTATATTTACCGGGAGCTAAATTAATCAATTCCAACTAAAGGTTTCTAATTGTGGTTCAGCATCTCTTACGAAGAGGAAGACACGTGGATTTACAGATCATCATGAGATGAAAAGGCAAGCAGTGGAAAAGAATGTACAGGTGTTTAACTGTTTCGTAGTTTTTCTGTATGTAATTTTTGTGATCCTTTGTATTCCTTCTGCATTAATCCACTCTTTAGATGTCCAAACCTGAGTGAGTGGATGTTGAATCGAGACTCGAGAGTCCCACTTTAGTATGTTGAAACTGAACATAGTTTGTTTCTCTTCATGCAGACTATCTTTAGGCATAATGTCTTCCAAATTATTCTCATTTATACAATTCAAACAACAATAATTGTTTTAATAACGTATATTTTCATTATTAACTGATTCTTTGATGTCTATTTGCTTATCCAATTTTTCTTGAATTGCATGTTACTGTCATGACTCAGCTAAGAGAAAACTATTAGTAATTTTTTTATTGCTTGAGGTAGTATTCTAGAGTAACTACTAATTTAACAATTCTGTTGATATGCTTGATTCCTTGGCCTTCGTACTCTGTCAATGTAAATCATTGAAAAATATTTTACTGCCAACTTCATTCTTGCTTTTTTCGTAGACTACCGCATCTCCTGCGGACCAGATGGTAGACCAAGAAATTGTGAACTTACTAGAATTCAACAAGCAACTCAATGCCGAGTGAGTAAATTTATATTTATAATTACATGGTCACTGCATTGATACTTAATTCCATGGAATGCTGTTATACAATACATCTGCTTGAGTTGGTTTCAGTCAGTTATTGCTGCAAAACTCTAGCTACGTGACATGTGTATAACTCTTCGTATCTAGTTTGGACTTTGGCAACATTTATTCATTTAACGGTCCTAGTTGCTTAATTATCGGCAACACTAATAGACTATGAAGCATATATCTTATTTATCCTCTCTTTTTTTGAAACAGCTGTTTTGCATTTGAGAAGATGGAGGAGGAACTTAACCTTGAGGTAATTGTTATGAGGAAAAATAATGCTTATTTCATTACCTCGTATAGTCCAATTGCCTAGATTAGTAGATTGCAGCAACACTTTTTCCAATATTGAGGAACTGATAAGTAACACAAAGATTGCTTCTCCAACCTAAGTTTGAAAGCAATGGAAAGGGTGCTGTTAATTTCTCTTACATGCGTTTGGGGCCAACATAAGGATGCTGGGATGTTACCATTAGAAAACTCCCTTTTCATTTTCCTACCTTTTTTTAAATAAGAAAAAACTTAGAAAGGCTAACATAAGGATGTTTCTAAATTCTCGGAATCTAGAGGAAATTGTTTTACACCATCTTGTCATGAAGAGACAAAAAGGAGACACACAGGGCCCCACATTGCTGTGTATTGCACACCATGTTTGTTGTGTTTATCTTTCTCCACGTGATCTTGATATATGAAAAGTCACATGACTCATGAGCGGATCGACATCTGGTTTAGATTTGTGTCCTCGTGGTTAGATGCATTTGTTGGAATCGATTGAATATTTAGATCCTCTGAAAATGTGCACAGAATGAAAATATACTATTTGGAGGTTGACTAATTAAAGATATGATTGTGCAGGTGACACAGCTTAGGAGTAGACTCGAAGAAGCAAAGCTTGAGTATAATAGACTTTTGGACGAAGCAATAGACTTAAAATGTCTGGACTGAACTATATGCAAACAGCATGATTTCAAACTAAAGAATAAAAGCCAGACTGCATGAGCTACAGCTTAATCGTGTCCAGTCCTTGCTCTCTTAAAGGTTTCTGGGTATTTTGTAAGTACATGGAAGTCCGCTAAGGTCTGCCTTTTTTGTATATGTGTATAAAATAGTACTCTGGATACACACTAACTGAGCAATTAAAGCATAGTATTACTAGACATGTCGTTATGGTTTCGTTTTCTGACTTTTTTCATTAGCTCGAAATTGTAAATGTTGAAAAATTAGCCTAAACTGGTATAAAATATTATAAAAACGATATGCTTGAGCTTTCCATCTGGTTCTTCCAAGAAAAAGCAAGGGATTCCTAATATACCTTTGCATGTCTTTGAGAAATTTTATACTTTATATGGTATATTATGAAAAATGGTAGGTTATTGAAACGCCACAATTCTTATTTGATGACAATAAGGGATAAATCGAACTCTTTTACTATTTTTTTAGTCCCGTAAATATGACATCTTTTCTGACACTGAAAACATGACCCTCAACAAAATATGGATTGACATGTTTTGGGTTGCTTTATGTTTCTAAAATAAGTAAATCTATATGGTTTGGTTGGATACAGTTTAATAAAATTTAGATGAGATGACTGACTCCAAACAAACTAATCCAACTATTTTATGATTGATTTGGACCAGGTTTATTATCAGGTTGGGTACTTAAAAAAGCAGAATTCGTAATATAATAAATAAGTAGAAACATAAAATAAATCTGAAGAAAAAATAACCAACATAGGTTGGTTAGAGTGGAAGAGGCACATTTCTTTAAGCAAGAGGTCTAAGGTTAAATTCCTAATTCTAGGGAAAAGAGCAGACTGTTTGGTGCCGAAGGTTCGGAGGACTCCTCCACGAATGGCCTATCGTATCACTGCTGCTAGTCAGTCTGGTCCATTCATTCTACTATCGCCTCTGTCTTCTTGGGGTCTACGGCAATTCTTTTTTTAGATACAACACGTCCCATGAACGGGACTAACACAGAATCCTTCCTGTCTCCAGGTTTCTAGGATGAAAAAGTATTTATTGTGCTTGAAGAGATACACTTGCTTGGTCACAAGCATAAATGAGTCACTTAGGCTTTGTTTACGAGTTTGGAGGGGAAGGGAAGGCTTTGAGGGATAGAAAATAGGCTAAACTCCACTTTTTGCCGCCTAAGTTTCAAAATGTTGCGATTTTGGCCCCCTATTAAAAAAATGGCAAAAGTGACCCCATATGTTTAGGGAAATATGCTCTTTTGACCTCCTAACATAAGGGAAATATGTTTTTTGACCCCTTATATTTACAAAAAGTTGCGAATATGACCCCTTTTTTGGGACATGTGGCGTCTTCTCAGCAATTTTGGGACGAAATGGGCCAAAATTGCCATTTTTTTTAATAGGGGGCCAAAATCGCAACATTTTAAAACATAGGGGGCGAAAAGTGCAGTTTAGCCTAGAAAATAAGAAGGAAAAAGAGAAATCTATTAAATTTTTTAAAAGAGTAGTTTTTTAGATAATTATAAATTAATGCATATGATTACTATATTTTTAATTTTAAAAATATTATAACAACATAGATGAACTTGTAAAAAAAAAAGATTAAATTTAAAAAATTCATATAAACCCTCCAAAACCCCCAAAATGAGGAGGATTTTGTATTATGACGAAAAGTTAATCTCTCAAAGCCCTTTCCTTCCCTTCCATTTTCCTCTATTTCTCCTACTTTGCTCATTCCTTTTTTTTCTAAGCCTTCCCCTCCCTTTCCCTCAAAACTCGCAAACAAAAGCCTTAGACACACTCATAAAAAAAAAGTATGAAAGAGAAAAGAATTAAATATTATATCTTTTTGAAATAATTAAATGATAGATGTATTAATGAGTGCGTGCCTAAATGATTTTGATTTAGTGATGTATCCATACAAGTATTTCTCGTGCTCGACAGTACCTTTAGGGATTAGTTTGCATGTCAGTGATACCAATTTACCAAAAAAGAGGGAAAACAACCGGCCACATCTTCCTAGAGAGATATTTCCTTTTACCAGATAATCAAGGTTAATAATGTACTACAGGTTTTATTTAACTATAAGTATATCCCTTTTTTATTTACAAATATTGATATAGCCTCTTAACACCAGGAAAGAAAAAAACTAATTAAATCACAATCCTACTCCTAAAAATGTGGTAGGGCAGGCATGATACTTTTGAATTAACAGCTATTTATATTAACTGAAGTCAGCATTGTATGATGTGCCAGTAATATAATTGCTCCTCAAAGCTAAGAAACCAATCTTAAGATTTAAACATTTTATATATTTGCATTTTCCATGGCTTCCATTTTGAGATTAAAGAAGCAAGTTGTTGTTACTGAATTATTCTTATCTGGTGAAGGAATGAATCCAAATGAATTCATATTCCAATACTCTCCATTCCTTGTCTTATGATCTTGACAACCCCATCTACTTTCCTCTTTCTTCGTAGCAACAGCACCTCCATCTGCATTCGATATGGAAACTTTTCTCCAGTTGCACCAGATTCTAAGCATTATATACAACATAACTAAGCATATCATAGTTGAAGTAAACACAATGGCCACAATTATAACTGCAACTTGTGTGTTTGATAGCTGCATTTTCCCTTCTGATGTTGATCCTGAGCAAGATACTAACGGCGGGCCACATAACCGACTGTTGTTCAAGAAAGAGCTTCTTGGAAACCCTGAAAAGGTGGAAGGAATTTGGCCTTCAAGATGGTTATTTGAGAGATTCAACACATGCAGGCTTGTAAGTTTACCAAGTGAAGTAGGAATTTTTCCTTGAAGTTGATTGGAAGATAGGTTTAGTCTTTCCAGCTTCATTAGGTTTCCTAAAGATGAAGGGATCTCACCAGAGAAGAGATTTTTGCTCAAATCCAATATCACTTGTAACTCATCAAGCCCTCCTAGCTCAATTGGTATAGTACCTGTCAAGAAATTTTGTGAGAGCCTTAGCTCGTAGAGCTTCTTGCATTGATGAATTGTTGAAGGAATTAAGCCGGAGAGACTATTGCTTTGAATGTTGAAGACATTAAGAGAAATGAGGTTCCCAATCTCTTGAGGAATTTCACCAGACAAATTGTTGTGATGGAGAGAAAGCTTAAGTAAATTTGAGCAGTTACCAATTTCAGCAGGTACCTTGCCACTGAAGTTATTGTATGAGAGATCTAACTCACCAAGTTGTTGGAAATCTCCCAACCACGGAGGTATTTCTCCGCTCAATCTGTTGTTACTCAGCAAAATGTGTTCTATTTTCCGCGAGTTTGAGAATTGAGGTGGAACTTCTCCTGTTAAACTGTTATGTGATAAATCAAAAAAGTCGAGATCATTAAGCTGGCCAAATTCAGAAGGAATGGTTCCTGTAAGATTATTGTATGCGAGCCGGAGACGGCGAAGGTTACTGGAATTTGCTAGATTAGAAGGGATAGAACCTGAGAAACTGTTGTTAGTCAAGTCAAGAAGAGTCAGAGAATTTGAAGCAGTTAGAGGAAAGAAACTTCCACTGAACTTGTTGTGTGAAAAATTTATGATTTTGAGATTTTTGAGAGAAGAAAGTGAATGAGGGATAGGTCCTTCAAAGGAATTGTTGTAAAGGGTAATCTTAAAAAGTTCTGAAAGGTAACTGAATGTGTGTGGAATTGAACCTGAAAGTTTGTTATCGGCTAAGGCCAATATTTGAAGACTTTTGCAGTACCCTAAACTTGGAGGGATTGGACCATGAAAATCATTTTGCCTCAAATGAAGAAGAACCAAGTTTTTCAGCTTCCCTATCGTCTCAGGAATGTGGCCTGTAAAATGGTTTCCAAAGAAATCGATTTCTCTTAAACTTGTGCAGTTTGTTAACTCTCTTGGTATGAATCCAGACATTTGGTTATCATAGAGGTAAATTGTGTTCAAATTTTTCAGCTTTCCAATCTCCACTGGAATTTCACCTTTTAAAGAATTTCCAAAAAGGAAAAGACCTTCCAAAGTACTAATATTTCCAATTTCACGAGGCAGTGATCCAACAAAGGTGTTGTTGTTGAGTACAAGATCTGTGAGGTTCTGAAGCTTGTCTATGGTAGATGGAATTTCACTTTCAAAGCTATTTCCAGAAAGATCCAACTGTTGTATTGAGGAACAGCTGAGTAACTCCAATGGAAATTTTCCAGATAGAATATTTCTAGCCAAGAAAAGTTGTTGAAGCTTTGAACCTTTGAAACAGAAACTTCTAGGAATGGTACCTGTCAAAGCATTATCAGAAAGAACTAGAGTTTCAAGACTCTTCAATTTGGAATTAAGGAGAGGTATTGATCCAGAAAAGTTGTTTCCAGACAAGTCTAGTTTCTGCAATTGGATCAAACTATTAAGCTCATATGGAATTTCACCATTTAGTTTGTTTCCAAGAAAATTCAGGTATGTCAAGTTAGAAAGATAACTCAACGATGAAGGAATTGGTCCAGATAGAGTGTTATTAGCAAGATTAATAATTTTCAATGATTTAAGGGACCCTATAGAGGAAGGAATGTTTCCTTCAAGCATGTTGTTTGATGCTGCAAAATTTTGAAGGTTTTCACAGCCTTGTATCTCTTCAGGTATATGGCCACTAAAACTATTCATTTGTAAATCAAGTGATGTAAGATTCTTCAATTTACCAATTCCAACTGGTATGGTTCCATTTAAATGGCAGTAACCTACACCTAACACTGTCAACTCTTTCAAGTTGATGATGCTAGGTGGAATGCCACCTGTCAAAAAGTTGTCTCCTATTCTAAGAACTTGCAACTTGTTCAAATTACCTATCTCTTTAGGAATGTTACCAGAGAGATAATTTGAGTATAGTTGGAGTGTTCTTAGATTTTGAAGTTTACCTAGCTCTGAAGGTATGGAACCATTAAGTGAATTTGAAGATAAATCAAGTATTTGAAGAGAAATGAGATTACTTAACTCAACTGAAATGGAACCTGATATTCCTGAATCATAAAGATTCAAGCCTATAACATGTTTCTGATTAACATCACATGTTATTCCATTCCAGTTACAAACATGAGTTGTTGGAGACCAGTTTCTCATAGCTCCTAATGGATCCAATAGTTCTGATTTGATCCTGAGAAGCAAGTTAGTGTCTGTTGCATCAGCATCATTACTTAGTGTTGCAACAAAAGAAGTATTAAGAATGGTCAATAACAGAAGAAAATTGCACAACCAATATGAATATATTTGTTTCATTATGAGGTATAGATACAAGGTCAAATGGTTCAAAAGATATGCTCTAAAAATAAGGATCAAGTTTTAGTAGCATGATAAAACAAAGTAAATGAAGAATAGGATAATAAGGAAGACAATGACACAGGTTGAAGTTATATGAGGCTTTATATAGTTCTACTGGAGCAACCCTGCCTACTCAATTTTTTAATGAATAGAGTTGACAATGGTACGGATATATAATGGAATGTTATGTGGTGAAATGAATGATAAACTTTAGCATATAGTTTATCTTAAAAAATATTATACCTTTCTACTACCTTTTTAGTTTTACCAATATATTTGAGGCTTTTACACTCTTACTTTTTTAGGTAAGAAGTGGAATATTTTAGGGCTCTTTAGCTTATGTATGCAGTGGAGAACTATATGGAAATTTAAGATAACGTGGTAGGTTGAGTTCAAAAAATTATAGAACAAGAGAAGCTAAGAAGAAAGACAAAAGCTCGTGCTTGAGAAAAATGGTGACACAAGTGGGCTACTTTTGTTACCTTTTAACTTTTGTTCACACTGTCTCTGTACAAATTCATAGTATAGCTTTTAGGAATGATTAAGATTACCAAAAACAAAATTTAAGTGTGATTTGACTTTACAAGAGTACCTGTCCTTTTAACTTGAAATTTTTTCAACTAAATTGGTACAAACACATCATTAGAATATCCAAATACTAGGATTTCCTCGGAATATTCAAGCGTGTATATGAGGATCTGGGTTGCGTGCACTCACAACTCTATGAAAGCACACAACCGACTTCATTTGGATTCTAGATTTCAAGTTCAAAATTTCAAAATTTTATGAAAAAAAATTGAAATCTACATTAAAAGTTTGGTTGTTCGATCTTGACCAGACGATTTAGATATGATTGACTACATGCAGACGCACTGCACGCAATCTAAATCTATGTAAGATGCGTGCACATGCTTGCATCACTATCTGCTGGATTTGACAAATATTCTTGAAGTTACCACAAAGAGAAACCAAGCGCCGTTATATTTCAAGCATGCATGATGATATATGAGAAAGTGGGAGTGAGTTTTCATAATGATAGTTAGGAAAAAAAATGAATGAGCATAAAACTTTTACACGTTTAGGCTTTTCTATTTTTACATTTTCCCTTGAGCTTATCTTTGAAGAGTAGGACAATGTTAGGTGTGTCCCTTGTCATCTTCCATATGTGTAGAATCTCCATATATGTATTTTCTACTATCAAATTAATTTAATTAAGACAATTGTTTTTCTCAACCAAAACAACCTACTTGTTGGATATTAAATAAGAGAAGAAAACATAGAAGAGAAAACAACCACATTAGCTTTAGTCAAATCTAGTGTTGAATATTGAAGTCAACCATGTGAGGTTTGGTGTATAATGTATTACACATTCAAATATATTGCATCACCCTAATTAATCAAGTTCAATATCAAATAGTTTATTGAGATTCTTGATATTCATATAGAATCCAAAATGCATGAAGACAAAGTGCCTCATAGTATATCTTATCTGCTCATGACATAGCTTTCAGTAGTAGCTTTATACCCTTATTAGTTCCCCATGATTCAAGCATAAGCAACCTACATGGGACAATGTGTCAATGTCCACTTATGACACTATACAAACTGCCCTTTGGGGTGTACATTGCACTAATCAGCGTGGCTTTGTTTGTCCTCATTTCAGTGAACACAACTTGCTCCGGTGGGGGATCCATTCCAATATGACTAAAGTCATTATGGTGTTCAACCATGTGGGATTATGTTCGACCCTATGTTACAAAAATAATGGGCGAAAGTAAATTCTATTTCACTGTTTCGGCTGGAACTTAATGTGACTTTATCCGGTTCAAAACTCTACTCGAATTCAATACAAACATTTACTTTAGTCAAAACTCACAAGGTTCAAGTTCACAATCAACCCGATTTAGCTTATTAGCTTGAAACATATAATTTAAAAGTAAAAAAATAGATCTTTGACCTTTTAAATTAATAATTTTATAGTTTTTTGGATAAAATAATTCTTTAATTCAAAAATATAAATGTAAATTATGTCTATAAAGAATTGTTTAGTTTACATAATCTTCAACAGAATTAGAATCAATGCACAATGGAATTGTGTGCTTTGTTTATGATGAAATGAAGTATAATTTATTTAGGATTTTATTGTCAAAAGAGGGGAGTGTATATTATAACATGAGAGGAAAAAAAAAATGTTATTCAAACTTCTCTTAAAAAAGAGAATGTAATTTACTCAAAAAAAAATCTTATTCCACTAACTTCTATTCCCTCTCGAAATATAAGACATATAAAAAAAATCACGAAAATAAAAATAAATAGTAGATTAAATTTGTTAACAAATAATATGATTTTTCGAAGTTTATCATTAAGGAGAAATGGCTAATAGTTATAAAACAATTTTTTTGTTGAAAAGAATTATAAAACAAAATATTGTAAAGTAATTAGAAATATTTGAATAATGTGTTTGCAAGAAGGAAATTTTCGCTTTCAGTAGCCCACAAAGTCTCCAACCTAATCTGTATTTTCTATTCCTTTTCATGGCTACCTAATCTGAGTTGAAGTATAGTACTTTTCCAAATGAATAATGTCATAGGAATATTAAGTATTAACTACCCCAGAATTAAAAGATAAAAATAAAAAATACTAAATAGATGTAAATTTTTAGACAATTACAAGAGATGCAGCCAAGGGAGAAGGTGCATTATTTTTTGAAGAAGGAGAAGGTGCATTATTGAGACACCGGCACACCGCATATAAAATAATAAAGATAACATCAGGAAACAACAAAATATTATTTCTTATAATAAGAGATTAAGATTCTGCAGTGAGTTGAAAATGAAACTTAAAATAATCTTCAAGTTACATTCTGGCCATTTTAATTGGAGAGAAAACAACTTTTGGGACATGAATGTGAGAAGAATTGGGTTAGTGTTATTAATAACATAGGCACATCTTGCCTCAGCATTGACTAATGTTTCTGTTCTGTTCTAATCCCTTTTGATTTTTTAATAGTGTTATTGACTATGTTGGACTTCACGATGTATATTACTCCATATATTGGAGTTTTGGCAGCACACTTCATGTTGGAGCTTGTTTATTTCACGAGAAAAAGCTGGATAAGTTTTACGAAGGCAATTATGTACTCACTTCATCAGTCCTAATCCTATACATTTGAGTTTTAATTTTTTTTTTTTTATAATCAAATATGAAATTGTAAAATCCAATTACTATTAATCTTTTTTTAAAAGTTCTAATGGTCTTGGAACCTGTCAATGTCATACCTGGAAAACATGTTATGAAAATACAAGCTGAAAGTTTACAATCACGATGGCATATTGGTATATAATCTGAATTGTTGTTTTTTTTTTTTGTTTGAGGGAAATCTGAATTGTTGTTATTACTTCAAATCATTCTACATGCTTAGACATAGAATCCCCTCAACATGAAAATGTTCCCTTAGAAGTCATCTTTAAAAAGAACAACCCAGTGGGTAACAACTCACACTCACATCCCATCTATGCCAAAGATACTACATAATAATACAAGAAAAGAGTGGTGCCTGATGGGAGAGATGGGTTGAATTTGAGTATAATGGATGCCAACTTCCAATTATTACATTGTATATATAATAATAGAATCAATGTAATACACAACCTTGTACTTACAATCAATACAGTTGCAGTCTAATATATGACCAAAAAATGTTTTCAATATAACAGAAATGGGGAACTTCCTACATTCTGAGTTGTTAGTGACCATTAACTGGTTCAAGAGACACCTAACATAAAATGTGATTGGCCACAAAATCCACTTCAAGGAACTCCCCCTACCTCCAATATTTTCTATTTTAACCCTCCCCGTATACTTAACCTCAAAATTATTTTCAAAATTATATAAGATTAGATCTCTTTAAAAATCTGATTGTTCGACAATAATAAGGCCATATTGATTCCACAAAATCAAGATACTTCTCTCCGATCCATTCTGCCAATACTTTCAACAATTTTATTGTCAGCTGTTTATAATCTGCATTTTTTATGTTCAATATAGGCTGCAAAATATGAACTTTAATATCTTCTTTGATCTTGCCATCAAAAACATAGTTGTGGGCTAATTTGCAGAATGAGGGTAAACTCTTGATTACTTTCACAGTCTGCTTGAAGCTGTAGACATAAAGTGCACACAGCACCTGCACCATCTTGATGTAGAGAGCCACAATGAATGGCCCCATAACCCATAACGGAGTTAACTCCTTGGACACTTCAGGACCATAAATTGCATTAACAGCAAGGAAGAAAGGAGCACTGCAGATAAACGTGGAATTAGAAGAGGCGAAAAAACATAAAGCATTCTTGTCGGATATATGTTGTTAACATTCAGAATAAGCCTAACGGAACTTCAAAAAGTGGTTGCATAGGGTGTAGAATACAATGACGAGATGATAGGTTTCTACATGCTTCTCTTAAACACTCGATATGTACTCAAAAGGGAATTTTTTTATAGGCTGGAATTTTGGAACAACTTATTACAACATATAGTTGTTCAAATTCAAACATAGATATTACACAGGATTTCTGTAAAACTTGATAAAACTATTGATTGAGACTCTAAAGGAGCTCCGGGACTCGTTTAAGCATGAATACTAAAATCTTTAATTTGTTTAACAAAAAAAAAAAAAAAAACAGTTCCATGTAAAAAAAGGCACGCATTAGCTAGATATTAAAAATGAACGCAAAGAAATCCAATAGATTGGTCTTTTTAGGCTATTTTCTTGGGAAACTCTGATGTCCAAAAAAATTCTTCAACAAAGAAAACCAAGTTGAAAACTGATGAAAACAGACATGTGACTAGCAGATGGATATTAACTTGAATACCACAATAACAAAATTTGCATATGCTACAATAAGGAATGAACACACATATTATTTCCCATCCAAGTATAGTGAACATAAGTTATGTAAGGAAAACAAGATAGCATGCATAATATGCAGAAATGGATAAACTGTCTAACTCACAATATTAATAGAGGGATCTTTATTGTTGCATCCAGGGCCTGAAAAGTAGACCACACAACCTTCAAAGTCTGACTTTTTTCAATCCGTTGCATCCCTTGTGAAGTTTCCGGTAGACCCCCTGGGGGTGGTTCTCCCAAAATTTCCTCCACTCTTTGATTTGATGGTGGTGAGCACAAGATTGTCAGCCATTTTTTGAAAAGTTTATGAACACCAGATGATGCTGCAAGGCTCTCATCAGCATCAGAGGCACTAGGGAGTGGAACATTGCGGGTCTTTGGAGATTTTGACTTAACTCCCCCCTTCTCTTCTACTCTAACTGAGGTCTTGCGGACCTTCAACCCATTATCTCTTCTTATCGAGTCATCATTCTGGTCACTGCCTTTGAAGGCGGTAATCGTCAAAGGCGTAAACTTGGATCCACAAATGTGAGGAGGCCCTACACTGGAAACAATAAATCCTTTATACGATGCATGACTACAGAACCATTTAGCTTTTCATGTAATCGTGTAAAATATGCATATGACATAAAATGAATACTACAATTGAAATCTAAAAGCATTGAAACAAAGTAAATATCACTGATTTGGTATAACAGTGTATATGAAAAAATAAAACATATATGCGCACTACCCACAAAAAAAAAAAAAATAAATAAACCATTTGTGAAAGAATATGTACATACACAACTTTGTTTTTCTTGTATAAATGAAATTTCAATTCTACAACAAATACCTTTGATGATGGGTAATATAAATATAATTGATTAATCAAGACTTGTAAGTTTTTTAGTTTTTAATTCAAGGAGGCTGTTTAGAGTTTCACTTCAATTTGATTATACCAAATCTTATCATAGATCCATCTAACATATTGCAAGGTGCTTCCATCATTGCTTTAACTTGTTCTAAACTCTTTTCATGAACTAACTTGTTCTAACCATAGTTACAAAAACTAGTATCTAGAGCCCCAGACACAACAGACCGTATATAATTCCCACCACCACAGAAACATTATAACATTTTCACCTTAGACAAGTAGTTTGCTTTAACATGTGATGCCAGTCAGCTCTTCCAATCAAGTGATGTTTTGTTAAACATTGCTTCAACTTCAGCCTTTTGTTCCATGGCAAATTCCTTGTTGAAAATGTCACATTCAATCCCTGGAGAAAAGAAAAGAAAGCATCCATAAAGTTCATAATTCAAATACCCTGTACATGTCCAGATTTGCAGGACAGAACACCTACTAAAAATCAACGAATATCTTTTTAAACTTAAATGCACGAGATTTATATAGCATCAACTCTCAAATAAAATCTTATATAAATATTAACTATTGACTACTCTGGTGCTCCTAATTTCAATTTTCATATTATAGTTCAATAATGCCATCAGAAAACATCATTGGGATTCAGGGAATATCATACTCAAATTGCATCGAAAGAACACTTTGAGAGCATCATACATGCTACAATGGAAATTTATCTTAACAATTTAGTCGGCATGTAATAAAGCAAATAATTATCATCACCCATTGACAATGAATGCCAAACAACACTCATTACTTTTTTTAAAAACAGTGTTTCGGTTCAAGGGCCAACTAATCCGGAGGATCAATTCAACCGTCCACTAACGGCCCCAATTGAACCAAGCAAAGTCCTGTTGGCACCAGGAAAATTCGAACCTGAGCTAAATCTACCCATGGCATGCATGTTAAAACATGATTGCGGTGATAGCATAATAAATCAGTGTAAAAACAATCCAATACGATAATTTCAAATCAAATAAGATGTAAAAACATTCTTGTATACGTTACCTGCGGTTGATGAGAAACAAAAACCATTTTATGTCTTTAACCACGAAACTATTCACTCTACATAAGACCTATTCAACAAACACCAAAATATTGGGGTTAGAGAATAATTATATTACAAGCAAAACCAATGTCACGCAATTGAAACAAATTTTAAGAAAAGAATCACAAAACGAGATTTCAAGTTTGAATGGAAGAGGTTTAAGAAACTAGATAGAAGAAGGAGCACAATGAGAACAAAAGAATGAAGAGCGTACCGTATTGAAACACGGGTTCCTTTCAATTTCGAGAGCTGCGAAAACGAAAATGTTGAATTGAGGAAGACGATGGATGGTTTATCTTCTCGTATACTCTTTTTAATTGATTAAATAGATAAATTAAATCCAAATTATTGTGTATTTATAAATAAAAATTAGTTTTTATTTAATTAATATTAAAAAAAATTAATAATACACATACACACTTGCTTAGAACATAAATATTTTTTCATCAAAAGGTAACTAATTTGGCAAGGACATTGTAATTTGTAAGGATTAGAGTTCGAATTTGATTTCTCATTTATTCACATCAAAAAATGCAATTCTTACCACTTGACTAAAAAATAAAAATATTTTGTTCTCGTAAACTTAGCTCAGTTGGTAATGACAATGCATAATATATGCAAGGTCTGCGGTTCAAACCTCGACCACCAAAAAAAAATTTACTTTTTTCGTCTCAAATTATGCAATGTCATTTTGATCATCTCACATAGCGTCTGTTTGGTAGAGCGTTTTTCGCTCCCAAACCACGTTCCGCCTCAAAACGCGGTTTTCGTCTTTTCTGTCATGTTTGGGAAAGATTAAAACTGGATCTGAAAAGTACGTTTTCTTTTCCAAACGCGGGTTGAACTGAAGCTGCAATTTCAAGCTTCTGGCTTTTTAGAATCAATTCTGCATAAGCCCCAAATTCTTTTCCAGTTTTACCCCTGTTTTTCTGATGCGTTTTCCCTGCTTGGTTCTTGCTACAGTGCCGTTTCTAGAGGTCAGGGAAAAAAGATGAATGGGCTTCTCATTGCTTCAGAAAACAGAATCCAAATAAGGCCCTTTTTTTTTTTTTTTTTTTATAAACCCATTTGAATATCTTACAAACGTTTGTTTTCTTTTGACACCCTTTATTCTTATATTATATTAAAAATAATACAATTTATAAAACAAATTAAAAAAAAACTCTTATAAACAAATATCTATTTATAATGAATTCATGAATCAACAAAAATGAATTTATGATATTAGATAAGTTAAAATAATTATCAAAAATGAAAATGATATTAGTTTTAATTACAATTGCAAGGATAATTTGGTCATTTTACATTCAAAATTAATTTTGATTCAAACTATCCAAACAACATCAACTCATAAGAATCACTTTTAAACAAGTGTATCCAAACATAATCAATTCACCTCAAACTCACTTTTAACCAAAATCAATTCTCTCAAACTCAATTCTATCAAAATCAATTCTCGCCACCGCCATACCAAACACACAAATAAACTAACAAATAATTAATTTTATTTGGCAAAGAGAAATTATGAATTATTTTACAAAATTATTTTTCATTTATGGTACGAGAAAGATATGCAAAATTATACTTTTAATCTCTTAACTTAATTGCAGATAACAAGTTGGTCTTTTATATTTCTTTTTTTCATTTTAATTTTGTCTTTTTAATCCACTTACAAAATCTCATTTTTAATTATTTTTGTTATAAAATAATTAATCATTTGCAATTAGAATTTTATTTTTTTTTTACAAAATTTGCAATTAGAACTTAACTTCATACCAAATACAACCTATTTAGGATAGCTTCAATGAGATTTGCCTACATATATAGGTAAACATGGTGAGGTTTAGCATGGGAAAAGGAAGTTTTTTTCTATGATGGGAAAGTTCAACCACAACCATGGATTTAATAGTTTTTAATTTGGATGACTAAGATCATTTACCTGATAATTGCTTTAACTTATTGATGGGTATTGTGAAACAAAAAAGTGGACCTCACCAAATGATTAAATAACAATTTTGTATTTGTTTGATTTATTGGTTTTTGTTTATAACAAATCATGGGCTTTGCATATTGTGTTGGACTTTTTGTTCTAAACAAAATATTTCGGATGGCCAGTTCTGTATTTGATGATAATATTGCCACATTAATTTCAATTACACAAGAAATTAATTGATTTTTAAAATGACATTAAAAAGAAAAATAATGTTTGACATATAATTAATTGATGTGGACTATTTTATGTGACATAAAATAATTGTGGGTAGTGTTTATTTAAAAAAAAAATACGTACTATTTTAAATAACATGTTTGTCGTTTTTATAAAGAATAGCATACCATTTTAAATAACAATTTTATTGGTTTTTAAAAAATAACGCACTATTTTAAATAACATATCTTAAAACATTATATATACTTTAACAGGTTTTACAGGTTTATTATGCCTAAGATTCTTTTTTCTTAATCAAGGAAATTTTACTAACTTAACCTTTAACCTTAATAGTCCAATTAATTTAATTTTGCACATAGTTTCTTATTTATGTGTGAAAAAATTAACAAAAAAACAAAAGAGTGATTGATGAGTAAAAAATAACAAAAGAGTGATCGATGAGCATACGGATTAGATAAGAAATAAAAAAAATAAATGAGAAAGGAAGGAACATATGTCATCCAAATGTTTTGAATGATCTGACAAATGACAATAACCGACGGTAATCACTAGTAAAATTGTAAAAGAGATAATAAAACACATACGAGTTATCAGCTATAAGCTATAAGCTAGCTTATCAGTCATCCGCTATTTTTACCAAACAGAGCATGAGATTCTCAAGTGAAAAAGAAAGAAAATAACATTGGAATTGTAAAAAGGGAAGAAAAGTCATTTAAGAGTTGAGATATGAAAATTGGGAAAACATGAGGGAAAAAATTGAGACACTCTCCACTTCCAGGTAAACTTATATAATCATAACGAGTGAACCTTCAATTTCGTCCCTGAATTTTCAGGGGTCGGCCAAATTCGTCCCCAAATTTAACGAAATATCAAAATAGTCCCTGAATTTGTTTGACGTCCATCAATTTCGTCCCTCCGTCCAAAAGGTCCGTTAGTGTGCTCTGTTGGCTTGTACACGTGGGAAAAAGAAAGCCACGTGTACATGGACTAAATTGATGGAAAATACGAAAATTTCAATTTTCACTTTTTTAACTTCATTTTTCCGCAATTCCTTTTTTACCCCTATGTTTGCCATTACCATACATCCTCATATTTCATACAGAACACATCCACTAAGTCCTGTCTGTTCTTCTTCCCTCCATTTTCACTTCTCCAAGATCATCATCCTCTCCGGCAATCAAGATTGCATTTTTGAAGGAAGATTTCGTCTGTTTTGAAAGTAACTTCGTTCATCTTCTTCTCCTTTTTCTCTGTTCGTTTTCGCCCATATTTTTTCCGTTTTTATGATTTTCGTTTTCATGTTTTTATCATTTAGTTATGACTTATTACTATTTTGATTGGTATCTACTGCCTTTTTTATGTTGTTCTGCAAATTTATGCCTCAATGATCAACTTGATTTCTGTTAATATAATTTAGGGACTTTTTTTATGGTTTTTAAAATAATTCAGGGATCGATTTGATAGTAACACAAATAATTCAGGGACTAATCTGATGGTAAAATTATAATAGATATGCAACATTTCATTCATCTTCAACCTCTTTTCATGGTAAAATCATTAAAACTTTACACAACCTTAGAAATATACATTAGCATGTTGCAAAACTCAAACAAGCAGATTATAACTATCATAAACTTAATCACCCTAAGCTCACTTTCCATCAACCTTGCCCTCCAAACCTCGTCATTGCCACTTTCCTTAGCCTTAAGCATGGACTGAACCTTCTCCATCATTCTTGTCTTTCTTCCATGAGCAGCACAAATTCCATTGTTTTTAAAGTAACTTAGTTCTTCAGCTTCATCAACCCACACAACATTCAAGCACTCTCACATCACCATTAAACATGGAGGATGAAGATGAAGCTTGACTTTGATAGCTCCTTTTGCCCATATGACCACCTCCCATCATTTTAGATTCAATTTCAACAGTTTTGCTTGAATGAATTTTGCAGATTTTGGTTTTCAGATTCAATTAAAAAAATTAGGGTTTGCAATTTTTTGATTGGGGAAGAACGTGACCCTTAATTATTGGAAGAAAATTTGGAGATTTTGGAGTGTAGATTACACATTGTAAAATTAGGGTTCCAATTTTATATATTTGGCGAAGAAATAGTCGTTGGAGAAGGAAGAGGGCCGTTGAGGAAGAAGAGCAATTTCCTGAAATTCAATCAACTTAGTCCTTGAAAATTTAGGTCATTATCGGCCAAATTAGTCCCTACCTACGTGGCATCTGACATGTGAGAGGTTAACGGCCACGTCAGCCCCGTTAACGTTCCGTTTGAACTGAAGGACTAACTTGATTGACATTTAACAAATTTAGGGATTAAATTGATATTTCGCATAATTGAGGGACGAAGTTGACCGACCCGTAAAAATTCAAGGACGAAGTTGATGATTCACTCTAATCATAACAGACAGCATGATAGATGAGCGCACGTGACAATATCCAATACAAATTAACTAGAATGGTTTCATAAAAACAATTATATATGCAAAGCACTATAATTTATCATAGTAAGCATCTCAAACCAGGTAAATGTGAATGTTAATTTGACAACATTGTTAAGACCTTTGGCCAATATTTCGGTCCCATCTGCAATACATATATCGGGAAGAGAATTTCACAAAACAAACAATGTAGAGTGATATAGACATATGAAGCTATTTTCACCCTATCCAACAACATCAAAGTCGGAACAGGATTCAGGCGAGCTCGCATAATACGGACGGTCTTTAAAGCTTACAATATTGTACAGCACTGGTTGGTTTTTTTGGCCTGTTTGTAGAACATCTGTTTCAAATGCCAAAATCATATAATTGTGTCAGCTCAGCGAAGTAAGTGGGAAACAAATTTCAATTAATAGTTAACTCAGAATTCCTCTTCTTGAAATGCAACCAACTATGGTATTCAATATAAATCATACTTCTTTATATAATGAATAAAATAAATAGAATCATGATTTAACAACCAAAACAGAAATAATTAAATACTGAAAAAGAGAAGATTGAAATCATTAGATGCATAAATGATGATAGACAACCTTATATAACCAAAAAGGCAATAAAAGCAAGGACCAGATAACAAATTTCAATTTCCATACGGTATTAAGAATGCACACTAGACGCTTGTGTGTTTGGCTGGTTGCTAATGATTTCATTCTAAAGTATGAGTTGTTGCTGAAGAATTAAGATTTGACACTACCTGATAATCAATGTTGGTGACATTGCCAAGTCCCTTGAAGCACTGCATTTCAAGATACTTTTCAGGCAGGTGGTATTGATAGGTTTCTGGAGTATATTGGTAATAAATTGGAAAGGGCCCAACAAGACTCTAATGCTCGGGTTATGGGGATCAATGCTACCTTTTAGGAGTGGAATTATCATGTACACGGAGAATTGGAGGGATGGTTAAGAGACACACAAATCAGAGCTGAAGTCAGAGATGGCGTTGTTCTCATTTTTGGGCCTGTAACTTGGATCTATCTTTTAGAAGTGAAACTACCATGTACACGGCAAATTGGAGGGATAGTTAAGGGACACAGGCAACAGATCTGAAGTCAGAGATGGCGTTCATCTCATTTTTGGGCTTGTAACTTGGATCTATAGGTGTTCACCTTGGCTGGAAGCATTTGCTCTTGCATTTATTGCACTTTTCTTCTAGTTTTTATTAACATTGCATTCTCTCTTGTTCAGATAGAAATTAGTCCTATCAGTATATTCATCATACGACGAATAATACGATGAGTTTAAAACAAGAATGCATAGTCTCTTGACTCCTGGGCAACATTTATAACCCTGTATCCTTAGAGGTGATATATTATTACCAGCTTATATGAGAGCACATTCTGATGCAGATAGACTCAGAAAGACAGATAGCACAAAGTCTATTTAAAAAAAAAAAATCTCCTATTTGCTTGCTGCATGTTCTTAATATGATTTATTTCCTGTGATCACTTAAATAAAAGCATTGCCAAAAACTTAACCAGCAATGTCACTAATGATTAATCATAGGAGCAAAATACAATCTTCATTATACATGCTTAATGAATACCATAACCACCCACATAGACCAAAGCTCTAGTAACGGAAAACAAGAAGAGATGCAGAAATAACAGATGCCTGAATGTACACATATGCATTCACGGAATCACAGGCAATCCCATAGGCGAAGTTATAAAACAGGAGCTGTATTACTTACCTGCGATGCTGCACTCAAATCAGAACTCTTCTCAACTAAACTGTCCAGCTTCTCCCCTCGTGCAAGCACACTATCAATGGTCTTGTGCTGTTTACAACAGAAAACCATCATATGTTGATAAACACTACACTTGTGTGTGATGTGGTTCTAAGAAATGTACACACCAGAAAATCATACAGAGTACCAAAACAAGCCAATAGAGTGAGGAGGAAATGAGAAAAGCCTTATGAAGCATAGGTACAGGTACAAGTACTGTACGAAATATGGCAAATTTAGAAAAATGAAGATATGGGTACGTTAATATAAAAAATTAAAAATTTTGAGTAAATTACAACCATTGTTGTTGTAAAAACATGGTGAGAAAAAGAAAAAAAAAACATTAATTATGATAAACAAAAAAATAGTATATATTGTTTGTAATTTGTATTTTAACTATGTGTTTAACCACACTTCTATCATCACCATGCTTCATAGATTTACATTTCTTATCCACCGCTTCCACTATTTCCATCATAAGCAAGAAAGAGAATTGAAATACAACAAAATATCAAAATAATTTATGCCATTTTTCCATCGCTTGTACATTTTTGCTGTACTATCAACCACCCTGGATTAATCAAGTAAAAATGGGTACGGTACGAGTGCCATACGCGTAACGGGTACTTCGCCATTTTAGAAGTACCCATGCTTCAGGGGAAAAGCCCAAGCACCATAAAATTACTAAATCAAGATAACCAAATTATGTATAATATGACCAAGTAAATGTACATTAAAAAGAAACAAAAACATATGACCAAGTATATGTACATTAATAAGAAATACAAACATACAACAACAACTGAATGACTGCTAATCAGGTGACAGACATCATTAGAATCTACTACATCACATCACGATGCTATGAAATGGATAAATTTGTAATAGTGCATTATATTTTGCTCTGCAGGGATGCTTGGGTTGCATGATACTGGCATTTTCGTCTAAAGATATATCTGTTTGAAAACCAATGCCAAATCTCAAACAAACAAAATTTTCATTTAGAAAATTACTAATCATATAATTGTTAACTTAAGTAAATTTAGAAGACAAAAGATGCAGGGAACCCATATGCTGCGTTGCAATACAATGCCATGCATGCTAAACACTTACAAGGATGATTTTTGTTTCGTCCAACTCCCTCTGGATTTTCAACAACTTATCAGCCTCTGCAGGGTCCTGGAGATTTGACAGGAACATAAAATGGGGGTTTGAGTGAAACAGTCATCATGTGAAAGGGTGTCAAAAAGAAAAAATTTATTTGAAGCAATTGTGAATATTATACACTTCTTTAATGTAAATTCAACTATTATTCTAGCTAAAGCCAATATAAAGCATAGGCATTTACATGCCTGGAATTTCGCAAGAGCTTCATTCAAATAGGGCCATGGTTCAGTACTGTCTGCCTGAATGCTTCTCCATGATTCACCAAAACTTTTAATATATTCATCCAGCACCTGCAGGACATCATATTTTATAACCATCTAGTAAAACAATTAAATAACATGCATCAGATGCATTCCATCTGATATAATTGGCATCTATTCTTATCCACCACCCAAACATACAGGAATTTAAAGCCGTAGGCGGAGTTGCTTCGACATATAAAGACAAATAGAGGAAAGCAGATGTTCGGACATGAGATCATGTTATCAAAATTGAAGGATATAAAGTATAAAGTCCAACTCCAACCAATGATATATTACATACAGACATGGTAGCAAGACACGGGAAAAACAACATTAATAAAGCTGTGCTAATTGGGCAGTGCCATGTCATTGTTACCAAACTAACCAATTGTTTCAATGATTTCATTGGATTCAGAATTAATCCAATATATTCATATTGATACTAGATAGAAGTTATAGAACTCAAACATAAAACCTTGACCCCAGCAGTTGAAATCTAAAAATTGGTCATCGTTGATTTGACGGTTACCTTTGCGAGCATGTTCACGAGGAAGTAAGACAAGACTGGGTTAGTATTACTATGATAACAAGACAATAATCCATGACAAAATGGAAAACAAAGACAGCAAGACTCAAGATCTCCATAAATTAAATTACTAATAAGACATTATTTTAGGATCTCAAATCTTCGGTATCCAAAAATCATGTTGGACTTGGACCAACTTATTCAAGCCGAGCAGAGGGGCCGACCTAAAGCGTCAATACACAGTTAAAGTATCCTCAGCAATACCAGAGGCATAAATTGTATAAAAAGTTACACAGTCGTCTGACCATATCTCACTATGCAGTATTTGTTGAAATATTTTATGATGTGGTACAACAAAGTACACCATGGCGATTGGTAAAGTAACTTGCGTCAAGAAAGAGTCAACACCTAAACATGAAATGCCTATAACTGGACAAATCCATTCAAAATTTACGGACAAAGCAAGTAACGGGAAAATAACAACAACAACAATCAAGCCTTATCCCACTAAATGGGGTCGGCTAAGTGATGGAAAAATAAAATAAAATGAATTAAATTTTGACAAATGCACTTTTTTTCAAGCGGAACAAGGGAAGACATCGATGTGATTAATAGTCAGCACTGAAATAACAGAAAGAAACCAGTCTTATAACTGCAACCTAATCGTAAAAGGAAACAGCAAAACACCTAACAAGCTACCACAAGGTTGCTCGAATCATAACATTCTACAAACAATAAATACAACATTGAACCAATACACATTGATCTCACTCTCACCTGATTGAGAAGAGAAAACGCACTACGAACTGGATAGTGATCATCCATAAATCCCACTGCACAAAGTCCATTTCTGTTGTACGCATGCACCTTGTACTCTACAAATAAAAAATGTAAGGAGATTTTCAAAAACACTCAGAATTTCGGTAACTATAGATATAAAAATAAATTACCACGTATATCCTGTGGCACCACACCAACACTTCTGATCGAAGGAGTGTCCAAGTGCCCGACACCGAGACAAGTAATTACATTCAATTATATCATTTTTTTTTTTGTATATTACTACTGGTGCATGTGTCAGTGCTTCATAACATATATCAAATCAATAATCCTTTCTATTACAATGTTAATTATAAAAAATAAAAAAATAAAAAACAATTAAAAACGGTTAAAATCAATGTAAATTACGAATTACGAACCCGATCCAGATAGATCAACGCGAAACAAAAATCCAAAAAACTGAAAAAGCATGATTCGCGTGACTTTTATTCCGAAATTGATAATACGAAACCCTAAGATATGGAAATTGAAGGAATAATATGGAATTAAACAAACCTTCGTGCTGAACGGATTGACGCTGACCTTGAGGGGTACGATTAGCTACGGTACGACCTACGAAAACGATGAACTCTTTAACGCTGGATCGTTGAAAGTAACCGAAGTGACTCACATCGGAAGCGTTTGCGAGAAACACCGATTCTGAACCATCGCCGGTGGATTTTAGCACCAACAGAGCCGTGATCTTCATTTTTCTTTTTGCTTTCGGTTTTCTCTTTCTGGAAGGTATATTATTTCGCGGCTTTGTGTTTTTTTGTTCTTTGTTGTGATTCGCACGCAGTCGGTAGAAGGAGGTGTGTTAAGGGGTTAATGGTAAATTAGATTGAGAGTACTTTTATATGATGCGGAAGCGTGTGTTATTATGGAAAGATGAAACTGCGGAGCTGGAACCAATGCTCGCTCGCTGTCTTGCTTTATGGTGAGGGTAGTATTGTACTTGCACGTACTTTTGTCAATGTGGGGAAAAGGGGACAGGTACTTCCTCCGTCAAAATAAATTTAATTTTGACCTTCTACCAACACAAGAATGAAAAATTATAAACTTTTGAGAAGAGATGAGGGAATGAGGAACTGTTAAAAGAAAAATAGTGAAAGATTTAGAATGAGATTGAAATGGAAGTAATGGAATCAACCATAGAAGGCTCTGGAGAAATGGAAGTGAGGGTGATTTTTTTAACAAGAGAGACACACTTATTGGATTTTTTATTTTTTATTTTTTACTATTAGGTTGGGTCAATGTTTTTATGTTAACTGGAGTATTTCTTTTTTGAAGAATTTGTTGGGGGAGTGATTTTTTTACATATACTGCATTTTTGTTTTGAATGAGCATATTATGTATCTTTTTTAATTGCATGTGTTCTTTTAAAAATCACCTGATGAAAAATTATTAAAAATAGCTCTTATAAATTAATATTATTTTAAAATGAATTTTTGAAGTAGTTAAATCAATTTATAATAAGCTGAAATAATAATGAGAATGAGATATTTACTTTTAAATATAATTAAAAGGATAGTTTGGTCATTACACACTTAAAATCAATTTTGATTCATATTATCCAAACAACATCAACTCGTAAGAATCACTTCTAAAAAAGTGTATCCAAACATAAATCGATTCACATCCAACTCACTTTTAACCAAAATCAATTCTCTCAAACTCAATTCTATCAAAATCAATTATCGTCACCACCAAACCAAACACACACTAAGAGGGGCCTATAACCTAACTTTTTTAAAGCTCAACTCGATTCAGCCCGTTTAATAACAGGGCTTCAGGCTTTTTATAAAGCATATTTACTTAAGAAAAATGCTAACAAGTGCCCTTATGACATTGTTTAAGCATTCAAAAGTAGTAATTTTTACATTGTAATTGTGCAGTTATGACTTTAACATGTGTTTGACTTGTATTTTTAAGACAAAGTTTCTTTTTGTAGATTTCAATGCTCTTATGGCATTTGTTAGCAAAACTCTTTACTTAAATAGACTAGGCTAAGGCTTACAAAAGTTTTTTATATATAATATATCTTCCGTTATTGATATCGATGAAGTTTCTTTTTCATAAACTTAAACTTTAATATGATTTAGTTATTTATTAGCATGTATATTAGTATGATTAGACTTTTGTAAGATTTCGTTATTTAGTAGCAGAGCAAACATATTCAAGTGTTTTAGGCCTTTATAAATTTTGGACTATTTAGTAGTAGGCTTATAGGTGTTGCTAGACCTTCGTGTAAAATATGCTTTTAAACAGATTTTCAGGCTCGTCAGGCTTTTAAAAACGTCATGACATACATTGAAAATGAACCTATGACGGATAACAGGTCAGGCTTGTGCCTATAATTCTTGAAGTGGGTCAAACATGAACCTTACAAAGCCCGCCCCTGGCCTAGCCCATTTCCACCCATACTCCTGTCAAAATAAACTTAATTTTGTTCCATTTTGAATATAAATAAATAATGAAAATAAAATATTAAGAGTAATGCTAGCAACGCTCTCTTTTGAACACCCTCTTTAATACTCACTCTCTTATTGGTTTAAATCATTGTGGGTCTACACTTTGAAAATTGAACCCACACAGAGTGGTGGGACATACATTGATTTCATCCAATAAAAGAGTGAGTCATAGAGAGAGTGTTCAAAAGTGAGTGTTGCTACCATTCTTCAATATTTGATAATATGCAAGTTGTCCATGAACTTCGCTCAATTGATAATGATATTGCATATGATATATAGAGATTAAAGTTTGAACTACAAACATCTCACTTATTCATCTTGTGAATTGAATTTCTAGCCACTAGATTACATGACAAAAAAAAAAGTAATATATGAAGTGGATACTCCAAAATGTAGATGTACCCGTATCAGATACATATCGGATATCGATACTTCGTGGATACTTGCGAATACGTACTCATAGAGAATTAAAATTAATTATTTTAATTTAAAATATATATTTTATCGGATACTTATAAGATATTTCACAGAGACGTAGCTTAAAAAAAATGAAGGGTAAAAATATGAGACTGTGTTATGAAAAATCAATGAATATGTATATGATTCGAAGATACTTATAAGATATTTCACAGAGACGTAACTTGGAAAAAAAATAAAGGGTAAAAATGTGAGACTGTGTTGTGAAAATTCAATGAAGATGTATATGATTCAATTTAAGATATGAATCACTACAATTGTCTTTCGATTAACCAGTTAAAAATTGTGTTTTTGTTGGATGTAAGCAACGAGAGAGAAGATTCAATCAATCAACATTAAACAAACTTGTTTTGAGTTATTTTATTAATGAATTTGTTGATATCCTAACGTATGAAATATAATAGAATATGATTTATACGAAAACTTTACATTTTTTATTTTGATCACATGATTTACAGTATCGAAGAATAATCAATTCTTATTTTTTTTCCAAGTATTTTATATGCATATAAATTTTAGTATAAATATTATGTTAACATATCTTAACCGTATTATATTCTGAATTTTAAGAATTTCGCGTATCCGTATCGTATCTACACCCGTGCTATATATTTGGGCTTCATAGTGATTCATTTTCTAACACCTCTCATCTCTTATATTAGACTGTTGCTTTTCTGACATCCAATATGTCTTGAAAACACAAGTAAATAACTCAAAAAACCCAACGGTAGTTAACTGCTGTCGGATTTCTAGTTATAAGACAACAGTAGTTAAACTGCCACTGTGGATATTTTAATATTTTCCTTGTGTTTTTAGAAAGTTTATGATGTTAAAAAAGCAATTGTACTTATATCAAGGAGAGAGATATAGGTAATTCAAGATTTTAATTCAAAAAAGAAAGTAGAATGATAGTTTAGCATAAAAGATAAGAGAATTTTAATTTAAACATCTCTTTTTTCTGAGGAGTGTTATTTGAACAACTATTTTGTTGATAACTTATGCGACAACCATAATTTACAAAGAAAAAGTGGGTATTTGCACGAAAATTAAAACAATAAAGAGATAAAGTAAAAAATAATGTGAGTATGAGAGAGAAAGTTGTCACAAAATGGATGTTCAAATATCATTTCTCTTTTTTTTTTTTTTTTTAAAAAAAAATTTAAACATCTATTAGAGGGAGTGGAATTTACTCACAAATATTCATTTTCTGCAAAAAAAATATTCATATAAACTTTTGTTTTTTCTTTAAAGAAAAAAAAAATCTTATTTTTAACCCTGCAAAAAGAAAGTTGTTACTGATAATGTGGAAAGTGAAATAGGGAAAATTCCAAGTAAAAGGAAAAAACTTAAATTTGCAAAATCACCTTCTCAACTCCGATCCGATGCTGGGTCCTTAATGCGTTACTTATCTATCACATAATCGCGGATCAAATCAAAGTAGCAGCTTTTTCTTCTTAATCTCTAAGGTAAATTCATCTTTTAAGCTGCAGTGTTCTATAAGCTATACATACAGATACAGAAATAATATAGCCATATAGGTGGTAAATCTGAACCTTGTTTTGTTTATGTCAACTCAAATAAATGCTCAAAGCCCATCTACCCCACTGTTCTCTTAAAGGCTTTCATTTATTCTTATTTATTAGATCATTTTTCTAATGGAAGCTCCCAAATCCCCTTCCAAACATAAACGATTCACCACCAAACACAAATTGTTATTTAAAATCACCGCAGTCATTTTCATCCTGATTCTGTTATTTCTAGGGTTTTATCTTGAATCTCATAACTGGAAACCCAATTCGACGTCGTATTACACTGTTGTTATAGACTGTGGAAGCACAGGAACACGTGTTAATGTGTATGAATGGATGCTAGGTGGTGTAGTAGGTAAGAAAAATTTACCAATTTTGCTACATTCATATCCTGATAATAATGCAACAAAAAAGAATAATTCACTTTGGAAAAACTCCTGTCAATATCATTGTATGCAAACCGAACCCGGGTTAGATAAATTAGTTAATGATTCTTTACGGGTGAGACGAGCATTGGAGCCTTTGATTATGTGGGCAGAAAGTTTAGTTCCCCGCAAAATGCATGGTGATACGCCAATTTTTGTTCTGGCTACTGCTGGAATGAGGAGGATTCAGAGGGATGATGTGTTTCGGGTTTTGGAGGATGTTGAGGCTGTTGCGAAAGATCATTCTTTTATGTTTGATAAGAGATGGATTAGGGTTTTGAGTGGTAGGGAGGAAGCTTATTATGGTTGGGTAGCTTTGAATTATAAGATGGGTAGCTTTGATGATGATTATCATCGTGGGTCTTCTACTTTGGGACTTGTTGATTTGGGTGGGTCGTCATTACAGATTGTGGTGGAGATAGATCGTGATACCGGGGATGATGTGAATGCGATAAGATCGGAGTTTGGTTCGATTGAACATAGAATTGTGGCATACTCATTGCCTTCATTTGGGTTAAATGAAGCGTTTGATAGGACTGTTGCTATGCTTAGAAATAATCAGAGGGTAGAAAGTACTAGAGGTGTATCTGAACTCAGACATCCCTGTTTGATGTCTACCTTTGTACAAAACTATACATGCAATTCTTGTTCTGGGTTTCATGCAGTTGGCACAAAAAATCATAGCCAATCCCAGAAAACTGAACTTCGCTCTTTAAGTCTTGTTGGAAATCCTGATTGGGAACAATGCAGAGAAATAGCTGTTGCTGCTGCTATGAACTTGAGTGATTCCCAAGTGTCACATCAGGCAGTTGGTGCAAATTGCGAAGCAAGTTTATTTTCTGGTATTGGTAAGTCAATAATCATTTGTTTGTTTATTTTTCAATTGTTCTGGTAGCCTCTTTAAGAATGTAGAACATGTGTTAATTGAAATTTATAAGATGGATTTCAGCTGAGAAAAGGTTGGATGAAGGTATCCCTAATCTAAATAAGCAATGTGCAGTTTGTTTCATGTCTAGTGGTTAACCGACCATATCTCTTTTTTTTATGCATAAGTATTGACACATACACGATACTGACACGTAAACACTCATAATCATTTACGAAGGCTGAAGTTATTGAATATAATCACATGTGTCGGTGTCCCAAATTGACATGTTTTGGTGTCCGACATTGACATGTTTTGGTGTCCGACATTGACATGTTTCGGCAGGACATGTCTTTAATCTGATTATATCTAGTTACTTTCATCTCCTCCTCAACATCTGACCCATTCTCCAAATTCTCCTTCAAAATATCATATAGATGGCGTTTGTTTCAGGTCTGTGAATGCATTGCTTGGAATCACATTCCATGGAACATTCTGTTGAGAATGCTATTCCAACTCCAAGGCACTTTAAAAAAAGTATGTATGTTTGATTTATAACATTCTTGGGAATCTTTTACAGAAAAGTTGAATATAGAGGAAGTTATTGGTATAAAAAAGCAAACTTTACACAATTTCATTTCAATATCACGTAGATCAACATCTCATCCCTCTCTCGGGAATCAAAATAACAGGAATGTGGACGTGGGGAATTTTTTTGTGCCCGGAAATAAAGTTGTCAACCTTGTAATAAACATTTCAATAGTCATTGATACTAAAAAAAATTCAATTCTGACACGTTGATAATATGAAACTATTCCGATGATTAGCATGTACTCCACTTTTTCTTTATTGCAAATTTGGCTTTCACACAATTCCACCTCAGGGCAGCCAAAAGAACATGGAAGAGGAACAGGAGAACTTAGGGTTGTTGGGGTTTTGTTTCTTTGATGGTTGCGTAGAACTTAGGCTCAGTTTGGATTAACTTTTATCTAATGATAGCTTCTCAATTAAAACAAGTTTATGATTCTTGTGAAAAAATCCCGAGTTTAATAAAAAAAGTTAAATAAGAGAACCTTGGGAAAAAATTGATTTGCATTTTTCATTTATACAAAAAGCTATTATTTAAAAAACACGGCTTTTGTCAAAAAAAAAAAAAAAAACTCAAGGCTAAATAAGGAGTTGACCGAAAAAAATTCACGTTAATTGTAAGATCTTTTAATATTTGCATAAGTACTTTGTGATAAGTTTATTCAAACCAATTCGTACTCTGTTTCTCTATATACATTGCAGGCACTGGTGCACTTAATTTAACAGCTGTTGCTCACCCAATGAAGCGATTTCATGCTTTATCCGGTTTCTTTTTTGTCTACAACAAGCTTAATTTGAGCCCAAGAGCCAATTTAACAACAATTTTGGAGTCAGGCAAGCAAATATGTTCAAATTTATGGGCTGGCTTGAGCAATATTTCTGACCATCCAAAATATGCTGGACAATTTTGTTTTCGGGTGGCTTATATGGCATCATTGATCGAGCATGGTCTATGTCTTGGTGATGTAGAAATGGAATTTGGTCCAGGTGATGTTTCCTGGACATTAGGGGCTGCATTGGTTGAAGGAAAATTTCAATGGTTAAATATTGCAAGCCACAAATCCCAGACTATATATTCAGCTTTAAAGAATGTGAAGGTCATGTCTTCTCCAACTACTCTCTTTGCTGTACTTCTGTTCCTTTTATTTGTTGTTTATTGTACTCAAATCAAGCTACCTATGCCTGGCAGAAGGGCTTCTGCTCCTGGCTCATCTTTGCCATCCCATACTCATACAAGACATCGAGCTAACTAATATAATATTTCACTATTCTTTTATCTTTCCTTTGCCATTCTATACTTATTTTGAAAGGATGTGAAGATTTTAGAAACCAATGATATTTAATAGGCGCACTCAATTTTTTTAAACCATACACCAGTAGGAAAGTAGATTTTCCCCCAATTTTTGGTACTGATTCTACAAATATCAATAAAAAATGGCGGGGAACTTTAACGCGTTCGCTTCTGCTGTTTATTTTTGCCCATGAAACACGTTGCGCATTTTTTATTGATATAATTTTGAAGCAAAATGTTTGAGGTACCTAAATCATCTGTGCTGTGCTCTAAACTTGAGGATATATGGGTTGAGTTGTTGAGAAGTGGAAGTGTGGAACATATACTATCAGTATTTGTCCTTTTAATCATAACACTCAATATTAGCAACTTTCTTTGCTTGTACTATTGTTTGAACATCAAACATATAAGAAAGAAGGGTATTTTCTTGTATTTGTAAGTATGTTAAGAATAGAATATCTAGTGTAACACCACAAACGCTCTTTAGTCCTGAATCTAATATTTACTTTACTCATAGTTTTTCTTTTCTTGATTTTTTTTGGGGCCTGGTGGTGGATCCTGCGATAGTAGAGGATAGCTTTCACTGGCTGCTGACTTTTACTAACTAGACTAGTTACCGGTTAGAGTTATGTTTAAAGTTCAAAGCAATGTTATATGGAAGATAGAAGACGATGAAACTTGCGGCTTCTGATAAGTTGATTGTAATTGAAGACATTGAATTGGCTAAATGTAAATGGATGCGAGATTTTTGTAACTGATAATTTTCTGATGTTCCTTCTCCAAAAATATTTGAGATTCGAGTACCTACAAAAATATATACCATCTGATGGAATTGAACCACAACTAGATTAGCCTACATTATGGTTGTTTAAATTCCCTTGAACACAAACTACCATTTTGGCAGTGAAGAAAAGTTTATTCGCTTTCCGTGGCCATGCCACCAAAAGGACATTCTATCTAAAACTTTTTTTTTTTTTTTTTGGGTTCTCCTGGAACATGTATTATAGTAACCTGTTTGTTTTTCAGTGTTATCGAATTCAATCCACATCTTTTGTAGTTTGTTGAAATCGCGGTAATCATATATCGAGAGTCGAGACGAAGGAATTCAATAATTGGTTGACTTTCCAAACATACAAGCTCGGTTCTCCAATCGAAAATATCTTATATTTAGATTCACAGAAAGCAACTTCCGAACCTCTTATTTGGATTAGGCCAAGGGTTAAAGACATTGGAAAGAATTTGATTACATAAACTGAAACACTTATTTTCATTTGTTATTCGTTGTTTTCAATTGCACAAATAGTTAATACATAATGTGCCGTTTGACAAATGTTTATTCAACTGGACTTGAGTTAATCAGCTAAACAGAGAGAGAATATTTTGGGTAGATTTCAAGATAATGAATTTGATAACTTTTCAAGATGAGGTTCATATCTTTTTTGACATACATACATAAATACACACAAGTCAATGGATCATGTATATTTTCACAATATACACATACATAATGATATAAATAAAAGTAAATATAAACATAATGATACAATCATTTATGATCAATATGCAGCAACACCAGCATCTGGACATCCTAATTGAGGAGCATGAACATCAACCCAAACCTCATTCCTCCTCTTAGCAATCCTAAAAGGACCATTATACTGTGCAATCGAATACCCACCTTTTCTCTTCACCTCACTCTCACCACCCCACCTACTCAAACTCAAATCCAGCTTCTCCGCTTCCTTAACAACCTTCTCATCCTTTGCAAACCCCGAAAATCCTCTCACCGCAACACAATGACTCTCAAAACCATAGCTCTTAATATTCAATTCCGGTAACGGAAGCGGTGGATTCTCCTGAAACTTCGTCGGTAAATAGAAACTAACGTAATATCCTTGTGATTCAAGAGGACCGGTTCCAGGGACTGTGGTTGTTAATACTGGTGTAGTCATTGGAATTCGAGAGAAATTGAGATTAGCGCCTTGGATGAACTGGAAGAGTCTGTGGAAACCGTTTCGTGTGGCTTTTTCGAAGGAGATGAGGTTGACGGCGGGTGCGGACATCCAGACGGAGGTTCGGTAGAGTCTGATTTCGAAATCGGATTCAGTGTGGACGACGGTGTACTGTGGGGATTCGGTCGCGGTTGTGTTGCGGATCATAGCCATGATCAAACACATCGCTGCTATCCATGTTTTTTCCATTTTACTCTCTTCCCTTTTTCTTTCTCCTCCTCTTCCTTTTATTGTGTTTTTTTGCTTTGGTTTCAATCATACCATTGACCACGTTGCTTGCTTGATCAACTCTCGAGGGTTTTGTCGTTTAGCGAATTAATTTTTAACTAAAAACTTATTTTTTTTTTCTTACCATAAAATTACACAATTTTGAAATCAAATTTTACAACAAATTAGATGGATAGCACGATTCAAATACGTGGTTAACTCTGTTATGATTAATGAATATACAATCACATTGATTTTGAATGTCATTTAACTATGCTTTTTAAGTGCATATTTCAAAACAAATAATAGTTGATAAATATCATGTATATCTTCTTCTCACTTGAAGATAATTTGAATGATTAATGTATTTATGTGTATGTTTAAAAACTCAATCACCGTTATAGTGAAAGTAGTAAACCTGTGATTCAGCTAAACAGCAAAAACAAAACCAAGTCTATGAACATAATTGAGAACACACCAGGCAATCCTGTTATTATTGAAGGACTAAAAGCAATTTTTAGCGTAACATATTCAGATTTCAGCATTTTTATAAACCAAATTTCAATCAGAGTGTCTTAATTCAGTTTCAATCAGTGTGAACTGGTTTCAACTTAATAAAGCGATTATATATTTTGATGAACTACTAATTGAATACTACCATACTCGCGAGCAAGAGAAATTAACTTGCCGAGTACTCCTCTGAATCATAGTAACAGCCAAATATTGTACTTGCACTGGAACGATTTAAGGAAAAAGAATAATCATATTTATTTCAAACGCCATTTTGCACCAGTTATACAAGAGATACTGTTACAAATATATCATGAAAATGCACCCTAAAAAAGCAATAAAATGAAAATACTTACTCCTCTTATCGGATCGCATAAACAACACCTGTCTTCCAAGCAGACGAATTTGGCTCTTCAATATTGCATCTATATGGTATTACTCTTAAAAGAGCTGATTTCAATTTCAACCCACTAATATAATTCCCCTATCTCCTGCATAATTCCTCTTAGATTCCTACATACCAGGCATAAGAAGAAACAAGGAAATGGGATGCCTATACAAGCATGGTTCTTCAAAAACGCCTCTCAAAATTCTTATGAGTTGCTGTTGCCAGATCCACATATTAATCTTTGAAAGTCCATGATAAATGCTAAACAAGAGTAGCTCTGTAAAGTTTACTGCAAATTTTCATGTCTTACAAAAATAACTTTCAATCTCTGAAGTTAGGTGGCAAAGTTTCACTTGTAAAATATTCCTTCCTCACAGTCTCTGCAGAGCAGAATCTTACCTGTAAAAGAAAATGAAAATGGAGCAGCCATGTCAAACAGTGCTGAAAATGATCTTTTGATTTTGTTTCACTTCAAAATGTGAGTCAACAATCTTATGCCCAAACAGGAGTTATAAGGTGAATGAGTTGGTTTGGGGGAGAAAAATAAGATTGGAGTGATATAAGGTTAGTGTTCAACTCCACCCACTAATATAAACATAAACTAGGGATATAAAGTTAACTTGGTGGTTCGAGTGAGAGAGTTAAGGATCTCGAGGGTATGATCCCCACCCCTAGCATAATATATACTAAGAATACATACAACACATTACTATGTCAAAGGTTGGCATGTTCTGTTAAATAAAAAAGCTACGTCTAATGCAGTAATACTACATAAGCAAAAATGTAAGATGTTCTTCTAATCGACTTACTGGTCACAATTTAAAATTATAAATATGCTTGCCATCCCAAAGAAAAGAAGAACTCGTGGATAGAATCATTGTCTAGCACACCTGATGATTATGGTATGGAACCACCTGATCTTAAAAGGGAGGTTCTAAGACTTGAACCTCAAATTCACAAGGTCAATGGCATGGTTGGCTACCAACATCAGGGTTACCCCCACAGTGGGCAATTACCTCCTACTTCTCTCTACCCCCAATAACGTCTTAATTTGAATATTGACCATAAATAACTTAATCAAACAATAAAACCATCTTAAATCTTGAGTATACTTGCCATGCCATGATTAAAAATGCAAAAGTCAAATATAATAAGTAGAGCGAAAGTGTACATAATTCAGTGAGAAAGATAAAAAAATGATCCAGACATATATAAGCTACACTTCATTACAAAGGGAAGAATACCAGTTTTTTCTTATATAGAAAACATGAACATTCAAAATCTGTAAAACTTACCAGAGAAGAATATGATTTTAACATCGGCTTGGTAAGCTGCCAAATTGGTTTAAACACAAAAGGAGCATCCACAAATAGTACTTGAGACAGTCGCTTGGGATAGTAATAATAGAACACATTAAACTGCCCAAAGTAAAGAAACATGTTAGATTTCATGACGCTGTCAGCTCTTGGAACCATTTATTTTCAGCAAGGTAATGTAATTCATGAGCACAAATCAAGTTAGGCATTGCCACCGTGGAGTTCTAATTACCGATATTTGGCAGATAGTAAACGAAACATACCAAGAATGTTAAGTATTTAAGATCAGCATTTTCTGTACCAAAACCTCTAAGATCAAATATTCCAAGTATCTGTTCTTTCCCAGTTGGAAGCTTACTCAATGCCTTCTCAATTAAGAAAACACATAACTTCTCATCGTCCGCAGGGTCCTGTGCCTGTGACATAATTATTTATGTGAAGTTAAGCAATCAAATCCCTTAAATTTAAGATCTATTGACACACACTGGTAGGTTTTTGTTACTAATCAGTGTGCCCAGGAGAAATCATTAATTATAAATAATTAGCCTAGAGAAAGTTTTAGTTTCATTAATTTAACCACATTTATATTCTCTTTGATTGTTTCAGAGAATATAAAAAATGAATGATATAAAGTAATTATAAAAGGGTTTAAATATTAACTACTACAACTTATAACCTTCTACACTTACTTTAGGAAAATGCTTCGCTGCGACCACCACAAGCACAGGTCTGTCATTGATATCTAGAAAGTCATGAATATAGGCTTTTCCAGTTTGAGCAACATCTTTAACAGATTCTTCGGTCAATTTAGACACCTCAAAATCTTGACGCCATTTCTAATAATGTAGAAGGGAAAGTAACAAGTACATAAAAATCAATATTAACAAGAGTATGATACCTATGATTCAGTGAGACAGATCAAACAAGACACTGATACCGATACATAGAGATCGGTAATACAAGGAAATGAAAGTAATCAAATGTGTCAGTGTAGTGTAACTCATGTTGATGGACACAAATATTAAAATTTGGGTTGAGTCTAACTCAACCCTACAATACCAACTTATAAGGTGAGGACTGCCCCCACTTATAAACTTATGTTCATGCCTATTCTCGACACACCCCTTCACGCCCGAAAATGGACATCTGGAGCGTGACCTGATAGCAGGTGGCCCAACGGATCTTGAATAATCTTTGATACTATCTTAAAATTTGAGCTGGGTCAAACTCAACCATACAAAACCGGCTTGTAAGATGAGGGTTGCCCTCACTTATAAATATATATTTAGTCTTTATCTCATCCAATGTGAGACACTTAACCACAAACATTGGACATGCCTTGGGTCTTAAATATAGATGCTACATAGATGATAGCACATGAAAGCAGAAACTAGAATACACCGATTTTCACTCATTTCCCAGTTCCACCTCCTCAATAAAGCAAACTCTAAATTACTAATAAACAAATTGAAAATTAATGATGCTATAATTATGATAAGAAGAAGGATACAATGGCTTTAGTCAACTTGGAAACAGCTTCTTCAACATCAAATTTGCGATCTTTCAGAAACCATAATATCATATCTTCATCATCCCTACCATTTCTACCAACGGGAAGACTATAATATTCTTTTTCAAGCTTGTCCTTCACTTCCAGAATTAACTAAAAAATATGAACAAACAAAAAAGTAATCACATTTTGATATACCCTTTTAGATGTTAAGAGAGTTTCACTCCGTAAGTTGAATAATTGTAATTGAGATAGGGATAAAGAGTGAAAGAAGGAGGAACCTTGCGTGAGTCATTGGGCTGCATTTGGAGTTGAAGGTTAGAAGAGCTTCGAACCACAAATTTGGTTCCAAGGGAAAGTGATGAAGCAAGGCGAGGAAGAGTGGTGGCTGTTGGGTACACACGAACTAGCGCCATTCAATTTAGTGTCAGTTTCTTGTTTCTTCCAACCCTGTCTGTCTCTCTATCCACACCCACCGCATCTGTGCTCCAAATAATGATTTAAGGTCGTTGATACTTGATAGTTTAAAAGCTTTTCGAGGTACATCAAAATTATTATTTTCTTATGGATTTTTCTAACATGTGCAAATTTGACCATGTTAAGGATACTAAAAGAAGCAACTTTTTATTGAAAATCACACTTGTTATAAAAAAGAATATATATTTAATGTAAAATACACAAGTTCCAATATAAACTTACTACTTTAGTATCCTTAACATGTTAGAAAAATCCTTTTCTTATTTATATATTTGTTTTTCTTTAGATTTAGATACACCAAATACATTATATATTCAAAGAATTTAATTTAATTTTTTTTTTAATTTTTTTAATTGTGATCGGAGATGAGTGTTATGGACACTCTTTCTCATACTCGTTATTTTATTAAGTGGAATCTATATTGATATCACACATTGAAAATAGATCTACATAAAGTGGTGAATACTGAGATCCACACGAATGTTAGAGAGAGTGTTCTTAACATTTTGTATAAAAAAATAATATTTGTACAACCATTTTCTAACAATTTTTTGACAACTTTCTCTTTCATATTTTTATTCTCTCTATTATTTTTGACAAATCAAAAGATAGAAAAACAAGGTTGTCATAAAGGTTGTACAAAAGAGTTGTACAAATATCACTACTCTTTTGTATATTATCAAAACGATAATATCAAATAAGCATTAATATGAAAAACTTTTTTGAGAAGATTAGAATGAAAAACTTATTTTCTTTTGTCTTAACCCTCTAGTTGTCAGCAAAAACCGTTGTGATGATCCGAGTTTGGACAAGAGGTAAATAAAATTTGACAAATGTAAAACCATATGGGTGCAACTGCATTGAGAGAATTATTTATCAAATTTTATTTACCTCTCGTTGAAACTTATTCCTCTGATCACCCAATACCAAATCAAAATATAAAAAAGTTATTAGACAAAGGTTTTGGTAAAATTGCGTTGTAACTTATGAGTGTAATTTTTAGCTTTAATATAGTATCTTTTACGCGCACAATTGTATAGACGGATCCTTCAAGCCAATATGATCGCAAAGGTAAGCAAAACTCTCCTTAGTGAGTGTAAATTAACACCCTTGTGTGATTGCTTTTTTTATATATGTTTTTGTAAGACTTCAACTTTTTTTTTTTATTCATTTACTACTTTTCAACTCAAATCTTGGTGGTTAGTCATTATATACCTCCTCATAAATAGGTCCATTCAAGAATGTTTATTTTACGTCCATTTAAAATATGTGGCATTGTTCCAAACTTGTAATAGTTACTGCAATTGTTATAGTTTTAATTCTAGAAACAGGCGCAAAATCTTCACCAAAATATATCCCTGCTCTCTGCAAGAATCCTCTAGATTTAAGTCTAGCCTTGTATTTGGTCACTCCTCCACTTGAATTCTGCTTCACTTTACACATCCACTTCACACTTATCGCTTTCTTCTCAACTGGTAGATTGACTAGCTCCCATGTTTGATTTTCTCAATTGAATTAAGCTCTTCCTTCATAGCTAGCATTAATCCACCTTGAGAGTTGAGTCTTTCATGGCAGATTCATAACTTACCAGTTCAGTATCTACAAAAAATACCAGATGCACTACTTCACCATCAAAGTATACTTCATTACGTTCTTAAGATGTTACAGCTTCCTAATTTCTTATTGGCAAATGTACTTTTAAGACGAGTAATACTCTTGCTATCATACACTTTGAGTTGTTTTCCCTTGGTGATCATCTTGTAGCCCTTTTCAAGTAATTGACCAATTCTATAAGGTCACACTTCATCCCAAGAACAAACAATACTTCTGAGATTCTTGAATGATTTCCATATTTTCTTTGAATCAAAACTTCACCAACACTTTCTTCAGTAAGTGAGCTCTACGATACGAAAGTTTCACATTTCTCTTCGTTGTCTCATCAAGATTGATAAAACAAATTTTCCTTCCTGTCATGTGTGTAAAGCATCCAGCATCTAAGTATCATAAATTTGAACCAACTTCATCGTCTTTTGAGGTTACCATCAGCATCACAGTTTTTGTGTCTTCATCTTCATATGCAAGCTTCGATTGATCTCACACTCATTCAATTGGATCAATTTAGGAGTTATTGGTTCCTTCTAGATATCGTTGAGATGCCATGATTGGAACCAATAACTCTAGATATCGTTGTTAGAACAAAATGCATTCAAGTTTTGTTTGATTTCACTCACTCAATTGGATCAATTTAGGAGATAAAACTTAAAGAAACTCTTAGAAATATTATGTGAATAAAATTTTGTTTTGAGATTAAATGCACACTTGCTTACTCAACAAGTTATTTATACAGACATTGCATACTGCCATTTTGTACCACACTTATACACGAGATATTTTTGCAAATATAAAATGAAAATATACCCAAAAAAAAAAGCAATAAAGTAAAAATGCATTCCTCCTCTGGACTAGGTCGCATAAACAACACATTCCAGGTACAGGAATTTGACTCTTCACTATTGCCTCTATATGGTATTAGCCTTAAAATGAGTTGATTTCAATTTCAACCCAGTAATATAATTCCCTTATCTCCACCATAGTTCTTCTTAGATTCCTCAATGACTGCAATTTCAATATCTTCCAAAAATAACTTTCAATCTCTGAAGTTTGGTGGCAAAGTCTCATCTGTAAAATATTCTTTCTTCAGAGTTTCTGCAGAGCAAAATTTAACCTGTAAAGGAAAATAAAAATAGACCAATCATGTCAAACAATGCTAAAAATAATCCTACATGATCTTTTGATTTTTTTTTCCGATTCAAAATGTGATAAGAATGTTATAGAGGTATGAATCATAAAAATGTCAGGTGTCCAACTCTCCCACCAATATAACACATTAATTGGGGATATAAAGTTGACTTGGTGACTTGATGAAAAAATTGCAAAGTGAAGTAATAAAGAGATTGAAGTTTCGATCTCCACCCTTAGCGTACTATACACAGACAATACTAGTATTAATTGCTAACGCTTACCTGAGAAGCATGTGATTTTAACAACTTCTTCATAAGCCTCCAAAATGGCTTAAACACAGCAGGAGCATCCACGAATAATACTTGAGACAATCGATTGGGATAGTAATTGTAGAATACATTAAACTGCCAAAAATAAAGAAATATTAGATTTTATTTTATGATGCTTTTGAACTTTTATTTCAAGCAATATCGGGGATGAAACTGCATATTTTTCAACTAAAAATATTTGACAGATAGTAGAAAAAACATTACCAAGAATGCCAAGAATTTAAAATCAGCATTTTCTGGACCAAAACCTCTCAGATCAAATATTGCAAGTATTTGCTCTTCCCCAGTGGGAAGCTTACTCAATGCCTTCTCAATCAAGAAAACACACAGCCTTTGATCATCTGCAGGGTCCTGTTCCTGTGGCATAAATATTCATCTTGATTGTAATGGACATATTCACTATAATATATGCAAGATAGTAGACATAGATTGTGCTGAGTGGTGCCAACTGAAAGACTTAATATCTTGTTTTTTTCTTTCAATAATATCATACATGCTATGATTAATCACAACAAAATCTACACTTACTTTAGGAAAATGCTTTGATGCTTCCACCACAAGCACAGGTCTGTTGTTGATATCTAGAAAGTCATGTACATATGCTTTTTCAGTTTGAGAGATATCTTTGATGGCTTCTTCAGTCAATTCAGACACCTCAAAATCTTGACGCCATCTCTATTAAAGTAGAATGTAAAGTAACAACAAGTACATAAAATTTGCAAACATGGAGGGTCTTGTAGCTTAAGTAGGTGATAACTGGAACTGGAAAAGGTGGAAAATTTTGAATAAAATATCAATGCCAACAACAATAATATGATAACCTATATGGCCTTGACACGACGCTAACAATGACTCGTAAACACGACTAATTTGAAGAAAAGAATACTTAAATATGATCAAATGTTTCCGGTGTTGGACATGTGTCGCGCGCGCGCACACACATGTTAGACACGCCTTTGGACAGAAATGTCGTTGCTATAACATAATTCAATAAAGTAGAAAATAAACAAATTGAAAATTAGAGCTCATTTTCAAGTTTCATCTTCTCAACAAAGCATAGTAAACATTGAAAATGAATGATCATATAAATATGATGAAAAGAAGGATACAATGGCTTTAGTCAACTTCGAAACAGCTTCTTCAACATCAAACTTGCGATCTTTCAGAAACCATTGTATCATATCTTCGTCATCCCTACCATTTCTACCAACAGGAAGACTATAATGATCTTTTTCAAGCCTCTCTTTGACTTCCAGAACTAACTGCAAAATTTTCAAGAAAAATAATAATCACATTATGATATACCCTTTAAGAAGTTAAGAAAGTTTGATTATGTAAGTTGAATAATTGTTTTTGGCATAGGAATTAAATGAATCATTGAAAAGAGTGAAAGAAAGAAGAACCTTTTGGGAGTCATTGGGTTGACTTTGGAACTGAAGGTTGCAGCTCCGAACTACGAATTTGGTTCGAAGGGAAATTGTTGAAGAAAGACGAGGAAGAGTGGTGGTTGGTTTGACACGAAACAACGCCATTCAGTTCAATGTCTCCTCCTCTCACCTTCTGTTTTCTTCCAACTCTGTGTTTCTTCAAGTTCTATATTTCCCCCTATAAATACTAGTAACATGAACATACGTTTTATATAAAAATTGTTATTGTGTGTCTTTTTGTTATTAACAACATATTTTAAGAAAATAAAAATTTATTTTTATGAAAATAATATTTAAGAGTTTAATTGTGGTGGGTTGACAGTTCAAAACATTTTTGCACACACAACCAATCAAAACATTAATTGTCATGTTTGACACACATAAATTAAAATAATTAATTGACGTGATAATTCAGAATGTTTTGATTGGTTGTGTGTGCAAAATAGTATTGGACCGTCAATGCACCACAATTAAACTATATTCTTTTATAAATTTAACTCATATTTAAATATTTTTTTATACGTTTTATATATATGTTTTTGTACGACTACAACAACATTTTTTGGTTAATTTACTTGATTCGACTCAAATACTTCATATAAGTTTAGTGACATTGCGTGTGGATTCAAGAACAACATCCCACACGCAAAGTCCATTTTATCCCAGATCAAATAGCAAAGTCATCGCGTGTGGATTCAAATACCTAAACTTATATCACTAAACGATATCAAATACTTGATTCGACTCACAAACTAAATGGTAGGCAAAAAAGAGGGAAATCACTAATAGGAAAAAAGTGACATAAAAATACAACTCGACAACCGCATTTTATGATAAAACAAATATTGCCGAACATCAACCACTTAATCTGGCTCACGATACAGATCATAAGCTCATACCAGGAAGAGAAACAAGAAAGGAACAACATCAAATACTACTCAATAATCAAATCTCAAAGATAAAGTAGACTTTGCGTGTGGATTTGCTACTAGATCTGGATCATGGTACACATACCAAGGATAAAGCAGACTTTGCGTGTGCATTTGCTACTTGATCTGACCCATGATACACATTATAAGCTAAAAAGAGGAAAATAAACAAGAAAGGAACAATATCAAATACTACTTAAGAATCACATCCCAATGATAAAGCAGACTTTGCGTGTGGATTTGCTACTTGATCTAGGTCATGGTACACATCTCAAGGATAAAACAGACTTTGCGTGTGCATTTGCTACTTGATTTGGCTCACGATACACATTATAAGCGAAAAAGAGAAAAAGAAACAAGAAAGGAACAACATCAAATACTACTCAAGAATCACATCTCAAGGATAAAGTAGACTTTGCGTGTGGATTTGCTACTTGATCTAGGTCACTAAAGTACTCTTCATCTCTTTCTTCTTATACTTTCTTTCCTTTCCCATCCATCAAAACAAAAACGGGTGCAAGAACATTCACCGTACCACTAGTTTTTTTCTTAGGAGATTTGAAACCACACATCTCTATTCTTACTGACTTGTTGTTAATTGCGGCTCTGTTGGTTCCATTAGTCGGTGATTCAACTTCAACCATCTCAAAACCATCTTCAAGTGCAGTGGTTCTTTCATCCTCACTATCATCAAACTTCACACCTTTAACTTCATCATCATCACTACTAAATATTTCTACTTCTACATCAGACCCTACATCCAACTCTAGGCAACTAGATTCAACTACTTTGACATTTCTATCTCATTGTGTTCAACATAAATATGTCAATCTTCCTTATGAGCTATAGAATGCCTAGATATTTCATCAACATCATTGTCCTCATTAACCTAAAAAAAACCATCAGATACCCTATCAATTTGACTTCATACCATAAACTGTTTCTTCTCATATCCCTAACTAGCCACAATATTCTCTATATGAGACACACTTCAATTGTTACCATCAATACTAGACACAACAGTTTGGACACATCCTCTATAAAACATAAATTTATCCCTAACAAACTCCCCACCATGATGGAAAAAAACATCAAACACACTTATGATCCGTAGAAAAAAAATAATTTTTTATTAATATTTATATGACACGTGTCAGCACTTCATCAATTTTCACCCCCAATATATCAACATTACAAAGGTAACACAACTGAGAATAAATAAACCCTAAAAATCCAAGTTTTGCACATGGAAAACTACAGTATTGGAATCTAGCCTCAGACTTTTGGGACCACAACATACATTTCTTTATCATAAATAAACATTACCAACAACAAAACATGTATGCATAATGATAAAGCGAACAACAATAACTTACCACAAGTTTCGTTTTCTTCTTGAGTTAACTTCGGATCCAAAAACGCTTTCTCTTTCTTCGTTCGTTCCTAGAATCGCAAAAACCAGCAAACCTTAATTCGAACTTGCTTCTTCTCCTAGGTCTTGCTTCAATTTCGTAAAATTCAACAAACCCTTCGTTCGATTTTGTCTGCTTCGAATCACTCTTGTTCGTATTCAAAACCCAGAACTACTTTCCCCTCTCTTCTTCGTATGACTCTTCTCCTTCTCACTCTTTGAATTTGTGTTTTAGGTTTTAGGGTAAACGAGAGGGGGTAACCCAATTAACTTGATTTTGGTAGTGTTTAGCCGGGTGGAAATTAAAAAATAAAAAAATAACAAGTCATCACGCCACATCAGCTCATTAATCCAATCCAATAGCTTGGGGTGTGAACCAAGGAATCTTCAAGTTTCAAGTGCGAATCTCCAAGTATTTTTTTTTGTTTTTTTTTTTTTTTTTTTGGGGGGGGGGGGGGGGTGGTATACCAAAATACGTCACCCAAAAAAAAGTTTGTTGGTGCATCAACCACTTAATCTTGCTCATATTACACATCAGCTGAAACAACAACAAAGGAACAATATCAAATACTAAAGAATCACATCACAATGAAAAAGCATACATTGTGTATGGATTTGCAACTTGTTCTGGGTCATGGTACACATCCCAAGGATAAAGGAGACTTTGCGTGTGCATTTGCTACTTGATCTGATTCACGATACACATCATAAGATAAAAAGAGAAAAAGAAACAAGAAAGGATAAACATTAAATACTACTCAAGAATCACTTCCCAAAGATAAAGTAGACTTTGCGTGTGGATTTGCTACTTGATCTGGATCATGGTACACATCCCAAAGATAAAGTAGACTCTGTGTGTGCATTTGCTACTTGATCTAACTCACAATACACATCATAAGCTAAAAAAAAAAAGGTAAAGGAACAACATCAAATACTACTCAAAATCACATCCCGAAGATAAAGTAGACTTTGCGTGTGGATTTGCTACTTGATCTGGATTATGGTACACATCCCAAAGATAAAGCAGACTATGTGTGCATTTGCTACTTGATCTAACTCACGATGCACATCATAAGCTAAAAAAAAAAAAAAGAAAGAAGAAAGGAACAACATCAAATACTACTCAAAATCACATCCCAAATATAAAGTAGACTTTATACGTGGATTTGTTACTTAGACAATGAGTGCACAGCTATTGCATTGTGCAGCTGTGGAGGATTCAAATGTAAACATATACTGCTTTTTATTATTTTGATAGACAAATGTGCTACTTGGTTTGGCTCGTAGCTTGCATTATAAACTTATTAACCGAAGGAACAAAATTCAAAGAAGGAAAGATATCAAATACTACTAGATTATCACGCCTTAAGGATAAAGTACATCATAAGGATAAGGTAACCTTGGTGTATTAGTACTTTAGCCTAGCTCAAGACATGCATCCGACCCAAAGATGGAATCGTCACTATGTGAAAACTAAAGAATACGATCAACAAAAATTAGAAAAGGTGCAAATTCATGCAAAACCTTCATCCACCAATTGAATTACAGGCCAATTTCAAAGTTGTTCAGGTCTTTATCTCCTATAATATAGATTATTTCTGGTTTTTCTCTCCTGTAAAATTTTTATTTTAATTCATCTCCTGTAAAATATTTTTGTTTTGATTTACCCCCTAATAGGCCAAACAAAAACCAATTTTATTTTTTTTGTTCAAGAAATTTTCGTTTTTGTTTGGCCTATTAAGGGGTAAATCAAAACAAAAATATTTTACAGAAAGGTAAATAAAAATAAAAATTTTACAGAAAAAAAACAAAAAATATCATATATTATAGGGGTAAAGACCTAACCCTTCAATTTATATCACCTCAACACCAAACTAGCCTAAAAGGCTAAAACCATTCAAACTAGCTTTTTACCATTTAGCATAAATTGTACATAACCAAGACATAAAAGAAAACTACCCCAAAGCACCCACAATGATCTAAAATTACTCCTCCACAGAGCCTTCTAGATACGACCAATCACAAACTCCGTCACAACATAGCTTCACCCAATTGTAGGAGGAGGAACCTACTGAATATATCGACTAGTAGAAATATTCATGTCCATTCAAGGCTAGTGAGTACCCAACAAAATATAATGTTTCATTGCTTTCGTAAAATAACATATAAAATTAATCAATTATTTATTTGCTATAATGACATACTTGCAAGACGGAGGGAGTACATTGTTACTTAAATATCTCATTAAACATTTAAGTGGTGAGAGTCATTGAATGAATGTATAAAAAAATCAATCATACTAACATAATCTTTAAGCTAAAATAACTATTAAACTCTTTTTTTATTGCTCTTTACTTGTTGGACAAGATTTGATCACCGGAAAAAAATGTTCGGAGGCTACACTCAGCTCATACAGACACGAACAACTTGATTTGTCGTCTATACTAAGAAATTCCAAACGTAGGCTGCACCACTAAATTACTAATAACAATATTTAGCACAATTCTAAAAAAATAAAAATAATTAGCCCATAAAAATATAATATAATACAAGACTTATAAAAAAAAGCTTAAATATGAAAATAGTCCCTGCAAATATCCGTCATTTTGGTTTTAGTCATTGTAATTTTTTTTTTTATTTTAGTCCCTGCAAATATAAAAAATTTGGTTTTGGTCCTTGGTATTTTGTTTTAGTCCTTGTAAAATTGATTCATATTGGATTTGGTCCTTGTAATATGTAGAATATTTTATTTTAGTCCCTCAAAATGAGGACTAAAATGAATATTATAGGGACCAATTTCAATATGAAATGATTTTACAAGGATTAAAGCAAAATACCAAGGACCAAAACCAAATATTCTATATTTGCAGGGACTAAAACCAAAAAAATATTTTTATAGGAACTAAAATCAAAACACCAGATATTTGCAGGGACCATTTCCATATTTAAGCCTAAAAAAAAAGTTAAATCAAGTTTTACTACTTCATTAGTTTGGATGATCCGCTCAATCTAATAATCAAAACCAACCCATATTTTATCGAACTTGTTCAAATTTAGGTCCAACATGTGTTTGGATAATAGATTTACGATTTCAAACCCGTGAATCCAACCCCATCAGAAAAATTGTTATTTTTATTTTTATTTTTGATTATATAGTTTCTTTGTCTTAATATTAAAGTAAATTTACAATTTTGAATAGTGAAACTTAGTTTAAATATTAAATTTTTTGTGAAATAGAATGTGATGGAATTATATATCCTTTTTTATTTTTTGTTTAAAAGTTATATTTAATCTCTTGTTGGCCCAACCAGCTCAATCCGTTCATCATAGGATTGAGTTAACTTAACTCGGGGATTGACATTATAAAATACAAGTATTTTATCTAATCCAAACAAATTAAATTTAAGTGGGTCGGGTAATGGATTTGGTCAAAATCAGTCCACCCCAACGTGAAAACATCCCTAAATGTAGATTAGAAGATTTTCCCCTTCGATAAACTATTTGCCTTCCTAAAATGTTCATGCGGCAACACTTGCATATGAGTAGCAGAGGTAAATGTCAATTGTCAACTCATCCACTTTGTATAAATCCACTTAGATAATTCTACATCTACGGATTTAGGATAATGTTTCATGTACACACTTTTTTTCATACATATATTGTACCACTCCATGTAAGAGTGTGTGAGGGACAATATATGTGAGCTTTTTTGTGTGTGTGGAGGGACCACAAGGACACTTGTCAAAATTATGTGTGGGTGTACAAGTGGTACATGCCACCTAAGGTGGTCTATGTATCACTACTCCGGATTTATGCCACACCAATAAAAAAAACTTACCACATTATCATTGTTTTAAAAATTTGAGTTGAGAGACAAAAAATTTGATTTAAAAAAGGAGGATCAATTCGGTAAATCGATAAAAATATGAAGATCAAAACTGCAATTGATGCCACATTTGTTGCATAGAGAGTAGAAACAATTACTAGGCTTATAGCTTATATCAACATAATTTTTTTCCCCCTTCATTTTGATTCACTAGGAATCCAAATAAATATATGTTTGGCACTAAGTACATGTGCATGTTAGCATGGTTATGAGACTCCTCTTCACAAAGGCTCCAAGAACAAACTAGCTTTAGGATACAAGCCAACATCTTTGAGAGTCATTCTCATTTGATCAACACCATAAACCCTTCTAGGAAAATTTGATATGAGTCTGTAGTTCTCAATTCCAGACAAGCCTAATGAATCGATATACGAGAAAATAGACTGAATTTTGTCCGTGCATAGGAAAGTATGTTCTCTTCTTTCTCCATTTGGAAACCTTATGAGTATCTGCAACAAAAAGTTTGACAAACATATATATACTCAAGTTCAACACAAGTTCATAATTTTTGACATGTTTCTTTGTTGTGCAAGACTACAATTTATTACCTGTGCAACTTGAGTCGCGTTCCCGCTACTTGTGATTCCCTTGCCATTCTTTTCACCAGTGGATCCATTTCCTTTGTTATTCTCACGAAATTTACTAACATTGACAGGGTTGCTCCTTAACTTCTCATAATTTCTAGTGTTTTTTTGAGTTTCCACTGGCTTCTGAGCTCTCTCTCTTGAAGGTAAACTTTTGGTCCTTTCTTTTTCCTATATTTAACTAGGATTGTTAGTTTGTTATTAATGTTTAGAAATAAAATAACAATGAACAAGTATATTTAGTTTGAGCTTGAAGAATCCTAAGTTTTTTGCAATCATGCATCTGGAGCTACATCCAATACATTTCAAGTTTCAATTGCATATTTTGATTTTTTGCCAAGAGTTGAAATATTAGCAGTCTTATCTTGATCGGACGGCCTGAGATGCTTGGTTGCGCTAGAATTCCTAACCAAGATAAATTCATATTAGAAGTATACACATTGAACTACCTTGTCTATTTTCAAAGCCTCAAGATATGCAGCATCTTGTTCTTCTCTGAGTTTACGATCTGCTCGGATCTTTTCATCTCGCTTAGCTTTATCACTTCCAAAAGCCAGCCCTTGTTCTTCCAATGTTGTTTGTAGAATCTCAACTAGCTCTGTTGGTGAGAGTGGTCCCTCTAACTGAACACACACACGCACACAAATACATATAAAATGGAAAGAACAGTGGATGAGTGTTGCATTTTCCATATATATAGTAAACTTTGACTTTAAACATTTGGTGGTTGACGAGAAGTGATGGGGTCCGAGCAAATTATCCGGCTACATTACAATACCCCGCGCCTTAATACCTTATTAAATTTTTATGTTCGACCTAGTTCATCCATGGAAAACCAACTTATAAGGTCTCTGTGTCACTTTTCTAACTATTTTCAATGTGATTTTTCCTAACAAAAATAACAAATCGCAATAGAAACGTCTAAACAATAACAAACTATATACATCTGTTTCTTGAAAACATCTTGCATATTAAATTCAAAACAAAAATAAAAGGCATTGGTGTGATATTAAGTAATCAAACCCAAAAATTCAACCAACCTGTTGCAACACAATTATGCTATTATTAGGAGCAGAACTTATAACAGCACAACAAGGAAAGTTAGTAGGCCTTAGTCTTGAAACCATTTGCAAACCCTCTCCTCTATCTGTAAGTGCACCCCAACAAACAAAATTCACATCAAGAAACTGAATCACTAGCTCCGAACACAGAGTTTCCTTGCAGAACACGTTTGCAAAAGGGTGGTCTACTGAATGAAGATACATGAACACAAATTTTTGATCTTGTTCTGCTAACTTCATAGCTTCATTGAAACGACAAGCGTAAAAGAAGGGATGTTTGTTGCCATATTGTTGCTCAAAATTATCGTGAAAAGCCCATTCTTCTGGAGCTGCTAAGGAATTTTGTGGTTGTGGAGGGTCTAAAAATTGTAATGGAAAGTTTGCATTTTGATTTCTTCTTCTTCTTCCTATTCCTACAAAGCTCATTATGCTCCGAGGAAGGCTTGTCATTCGGCGAACTATCCTATGATCTCTTACGGTTGATGACATGAAATATTTCTACCAAGAAACAATTATTTCAATTTAGGTGCTCTAATGTATAGATTTAGAGTCTCAAAAAAGTCTGTGACTAAAAATCAAGGGAATCGAGTTTATCATTTAATGTTTTTCTTTGATAATTTATTTCTATGGAACATATGCAAGAGGATTGTAGAAGTATTTTGATTTGAAATGTCACTTCTTTTGTCTTATCTTTCTTTGAGAAAGTATAAAGAAGATTCTTTGCTTAAGGCTAAATCTTCCGTTCATTTTTCAAGTTCTACTTCAACACTAGATATTACTTTACTTTATGTGTAAGACCATTAGGGAGTTCTCGTGTTACATAGATTCTGGGATATGCTGAATATGGCATCAATTTTTTTTTATTTACTCTTTGTTCCTTTTTTTTTCTTCCCTTTTTGTTACAATAATATTGGTACGAAATTTCTATCCCATTTAGTAGTACTAATCTATGTCGAAGAACATGTGAGATATATAAGGTGAGTTCTTCCTTTTCAACCAAATTTTTCCATACACATGAGCTAGAAATCAAACTTCTAACCAAATGTTGAAGGGACCCAAATCCCTTACCAGTTGAACCAATCTATTGTTGGTTCTCTTTGTTCTTTTTTAATTATCCAAAATAAAAGTAGAAGAACACATTTATATACCAAATGATAACTGAACTTTACTTTCTTTTTTGTGAAGACTACTTTGGATCGACCAAATCCAATTGTCTTTAGTATGGGTTTGATTTGAAATAAAGGATGTGTTTGATCCGCTAAAAAAATAAGGGACATGACAATTTCAGCTGTACTGTGTTTGATTGTAAAATTATTTCAAAAACATGACAAATGTGAGGGATGGGATGGGGGTAAGGGACAAGACAAAAACGAATTTTTTTTCGAACACTAAGGACAAGTTATCACTATATGGATATGGGCCATCTACCACGGACCGACCAAGGGGAAAATTTACCCTATACGTCAACATTTATACCCCTATCCCTACGAACTATCAAAATTCAAAATCGATTTTTTTTTTTTAATATTTTTGGAGTTTTTGTGTGAAGGATAGTTGATGATGATGAAATGAAAATGAGATGAATTTGTAGGGAGAGAGAATTGAATCTTGATTTGGTTTATGTACAATAACCGGCAAAATCAAATCACAACAGAGAATTGAATTTTGATTTTTGTGTAGCTACTATCCGAAAAACATTCAGAAAGCTTTTTGGTATGTTTTGAAAATTATTATCTTTTGATTGTATATTCTGAAAAATTTAACAATTATTTTTAATTCCATAAAACTTGATGGGGTGTATGAGTGTGGTTTTGAAAAAAGTTAAAATTAGCATTTTAGATTTTTTTTAAGGGTAGGAGTATAATTGATGTAGTGTATTGTAAAACTTCCCAACCAAGGGCAACATATTATACAAGTACCTCAGAGGCAATAGCATGCATCTACTTTATACTATTATTCTTACTTTGTGCCCCCCATCTTTCTTTCATAAACCCTTAATCTCTCCCTACGTCTCCCCCCTCTCTTCTTTCTTTCATAAACCACACAATGCCTAACTCAAATATGATTTTTAAACATTATAAATAATTGTTGATAATCAAGTGGATGCATGTTATTGAGTTAGGCTTTCATATTTATTTTCCTAATTTATTGTTTCCCCCCTCTCTTCTTTCTTTCATAAACCACCTTCATCTGAATTCAAATCTGATACCTCACAATTGTGTTTGTGAGTTTCATGTAGTACTTGTCACTTCGTATAAAAACAAAAAAAAAGTATGTAAATAAATTAAAAATTAAAAATGAAAAATATATATCGAATGACTTAGATTAAAAATTGAAAAATAAGTATATGTTCAATAACAAAAAATGAAACATGTAACGAGTTCATCTTCCTCTTCACGATACAACACTCCCTCTTCCTCCCACCACTGCTAGCCGTTGTCATCTCTCTTTGTTTGTCCCAATGTTGATCGTTGTCATCCTAGTGTCGACATCATGAGCAAAAAGTTAAAAGAGAAATGACGAAAGCAATAGAATGAAGAGAATATAAGAATGGGTTGTGAGGCGACGTGAAGTGTGGGACGAAGAGAGAACATGGAGCGTAAGGGTTCGTTCGACGAGTGTGGAAAAGATGCAACATGTTCCATAATGAGCATAACTAAATAGATGATGCACTAAATGGAGTAGATCTTAACTCTGACTAACATACCAATATTAAAAAGAGTGGGCAGATCAAACTACTCAAGCTTGAATAAGGTGAAGAAAACTAAACACTTAAATCAAACATTTTTTTATGTTTAAAAAATGCTCCAAAAACACTTGTTAGCATTTTCTTTTAACTTAAGCTAAAACAAATAATGTGGAGTAATTTAGTAGGAATACTTCAATGAAGTAGAGAGGGGTGGGTATTGTAATGTTTTGTAGGGTGCTTTAATAGGGTGCTTGAATAGTTGAATTTGCAACACATAGTTGGATTAACAATTCTCAAAATGACGAGCCCTATATGAATGAGTGTTGCTAATACATCATTATTTATTTTCCATAAAATTTTCAAACATTATAACAAGTCAGCTCATGCGACAATGATTGATAATCTACTTGCTTTCATCATAATTAATATGAAAGCTTATAAATTTATTAGCCCTCAAATCCTTTACCTATTTCTTTCAGGACATCATTACTTGTGGCTTTTACTTTGTCAAATGTGTTGAAAGAAGGTCTCTCTAGTGCTATTGGCACTTAATTAGTTTTGAGCAGGCCAAAGAAATTTTGAAGGAACATTTACTAGTAGGGTTGGTGTATTTCCTCTTCTTCTTGCTATTGTCTTTTGCTATTGTGTGGACATGCAACCCGCTCTATACAATACGAGAACGAATTAATAATCAAACCGAAATATATGGTATCTTTTGCTTATGTAGTAGCTCTCTAGTTTCTACTAATATTCAATAATTATAATTAGCTTTCTATTAAAGCTCATATTCTGGTGTCATTAAAAGGTCCTAGATCTTTCATCTTTTTATTTTGTCTTCACAACGTAAACAGTAAGATTGCCTTATATACCAACACAAAACACATCACATGGCCTCCACATTCGGACCCAAATGAAAAATCATCATGTTCAACCCACTAAGGTCATAGTGGCTTAGGTGTATAGATTATCTTATGCAGCACACTATTGTTACATACTACATTCAATCTTTCCTATAATTTGCCGACTGTTTCAATATTATTTCCGCATGGCATGCCATTGGGGTGAGAATATAAGTTGCATTTTTTACTCACAAATTCCTATTGAATTAGGCTCAACCAAAATTTTACAATGGTATTAGAGTTTATCTATAATTCGTTAGATCATCTGCTATCAAATAATCATTATAATACACTTTAGATGTTTAGTTCTAAACGTAGGAAGATGTATTAAAAGTCTCACATTAAAAGATATAAATTTCAACATAAGTTTATAAGTAGAGATAGTTCTAATTTTACAAACCAGTTTTGTAAAATTGAATTGTGTTCGACTCAAAATATATAATTGAATATGTCGAATAATATTGTAGTTCCACTCTTGGAAATCGTGTTTGGGTCTAACACAACCCCACAAAACCGATTTGTGAGGTAAGGATTGTCCTCACTAATAACACATGTTCAGGTTATCGTTTGTCCGATGTGAGACTCTTTAACACACTCCCTCACAACCAGCATTATTGGGTTTGGTTCGTGGACATAAATGATGAGTGACCTGATAAACCTGATAGCAGGTGGTCAAATGGATCTTTGAGAGGCTCTGATACTATCTTATAAATCGTGGTTAGGTCTAACATAACCCCAAAAAACTGGCTTGTGAGTTGAGGATTACTCCCACTTATAAACTGGCCTGTGATGTAGAACTCTTTAACACTTGCAAATAAAACTCTTTTTGCTTATAAAAAAATGAAAATATAACAAACAAAGTGTTCTTATTTAAAACCCCTACGATCGTCTCATTGCTTTTAATTTTTCTATCATGAGAGTTTAATATATAGACATTGATAATCTAAAAAGATTTATATGTTCATTAGGTCTGTCTAGTCATACTACTAGTCTACTACTTTCTTGTATTACTTCATATAATTCGATGACCATTATGTAAAATATTTTTACATAATGCGTATCTATCAAATTTTAATTATAATATCTTTAAGTTTGATGCAAATTGACTTGTATATATAAGAATATTTTTGTAATGTTCAAATTAGTCATTATATAATTCATATTTGAGGAACTAAAATTAATATTGTTCACATATTTCAGATACTAGCTCAAATCACCATTAACAAATATTAGAAAGACTCTAATGTCAAAATAGGAGTAGCAATTATCAGAAGTAAAATTTCCTATATTTTAGAGACTAAAAGCAAGCAAAATATTTACAAAGACCAACTAAAAATTTGTAGGTGAAAAACCCACTTGGGTTGATCTAGTGATGTTGAATTGGAACTTTGGAGTGTGTTTCTCTCAAGATTTTGGATTTGATTCTCCTCATCATCAATTTTGGTGGGCTTGAGCTAGTTTAGCTTCTTTAAAAATAAAAATTGTAGGTGAATTTATTTAGAGTAACATGCTTTACAAAATTGAAAGAATGGCATGAATATTGGATAAGTATAGCATGGTATATGATTATATAATAATTCAACTTCACTTAATTTTATTTTGTAAATAAAATATTGTATAGCTTCTTTAATTTAAGAACTAAAATTAAATTCTTCCCTCCCCCTCCAAACATATACTCAAGAAACATTTATATATATTTTAGGGTTAATAGACTTTTACACCCCTGCTATTTGGGGGTCTTTTGGTTTACCCCCTATAAAAAAAAACTTAAAGTTCCCCCTGTAATTTAAAGCTAATTTAAACATTTATTTACGTCATCGTAACTTTTATTGGTTGTAATAAAGACAATATATGTAACTTTTATTGCAAGTAAAAGGATATAATTTACAATCACAAGGTGGGAAAAGACAAGGTTTCACATTTCTTACACCAAAGTTTTCATTTATTTGCAGCACCCATTAGTGTGAATATATAATATGGGCTTCTGATACAAATATATATAATTGTTTGTATTTATTCTTTATAAATTTTAAATTGTTCATGATACTTATTCTTTTTAAAAGCATGGCAGCCTTTAGCAAAATCGAGCAATTGATTCTATATAGCTAAAGCCATAAAATCGCACATTTGGTATAGGAATTCTGAATAAGTTCTAGGAATCCATGCAAGTTGATTTAATACATTTCAACTTTTATCTATTTAATTTTACAGATGAAATTTAATACTATATTTATTGACACCCACTTTTTAAAAGGGCACTGTTAAAAGAGGGAAATAGATTCTATGTTGCAACTGTATCAGAGTTACAGATATTTTGGCCGATTTCAAACCAATGGTCTTTATTATCTAAAATTAATTGTATTATTTTAATTATATGAAAAAAAATTAATGATATTTTTATTGCAAGGAATCTGAGACCTTAAAAAGACTGGGTTCATGTTTTGAATTATATCAAGTCTAACAAAATTAAGGTACTAAAACTTAAAGATGTAACTTTTATTACGATCATAACCATGTATTTGCTAAACTCATCGTCAATTCAAACATGTATTTATTAAATCTCTTTCGATTCGATTGTAGGTTTTATACTCCACTCACTGTGGACCAATATTCATGCTGATTGCTACAGCTTATTCTCAAGTATGTTATTTCACTTCAACATACATTTAGTGAGAGACAGAGTAAGTGGGTGTTTGTGAAAAGAAGAGAGACAAATAAAGAACATGAAAAAGGGGAAAGAACTGTAAGTGGGAAGCATCTCCATTACACTGTCAGTGTCACAACCCTTAAAAGATAAGCGGTGCTTGGTCCCATGCTTTTGTGCTTCACAACACAAAACATAAAACTAGCTTAAATGCTTAATTAGTGACCATAACTCTCAACCCAAGAGAATTTTACTAGCTTGATAAGCTAGGTAGGGAAGAATATATCTTTCTGAATCTATTTGCTTAATTAATTACTATTTGCTACATAATGGTAATTATTTTATCAAAATCAAAACTTTGACTGGCTTGGTAACATGCAGCCCTTTTAGACATGTGTGAATGATTCTCATCTTTAAACACTTTTGATGGTCTTAGTTTTTTCTATAATTTAAAATTATGAAATGTACTAATAACACACTTTGTTATTTTGATCATATTGAATTTACATGAGGTACTCATGATTTCGAGTGACATATTTTTCAAAATAATATTTTTTGAACAAGATTTTTCAAAATAATATTAATATGATGAAATTGAATTTCAACCTATAATAATAATAATAGAATCTAAAAGCAATTAGATGAGATAGTAAGAGATCTCTTTCAACTTAATCAGATATCATTAGTCCAAATCTATCTCTGAAAATGCAGCAATATTATTTCTCTTTTAAAATAACAAAATAAATGAATAAAATAATTGTTTTGTTGTTTTGAAAGAGCTAGACTTTGTTGGTTAATGTATTAAAGTATTAAACTCTTTTTTATGGGTAAACATTGTCTTAAATTCTTAAAAGAACTCTTTTTTTTTTTTAAGGAAATCAAACGATCAAAAGCTATACAATCCTCTTTGAATCGACTTTTTTTTTTTTTTTTTTGGGTCAAGAAATTGACTTATTTTTAAATTTATACAAAACAATTTATGAAAATAAATAAGTTTTTACATATTATTCATAAACTTGTCTAAGTAATTTATGAAAAACAGTTTATGAAGATACAATTTTTCTTAATGAAAATTTATAAATTTACATATAAGTTTATTTATTTAAATAAGTTATTTTTAATAAGCTCAAAAATAAGGTAATATAGACAAACCCTAATAATGCTGAAAAAAATACAATGATGATTTTTTTAATCGCCAAATAAAAGTAAAAAGATAATTTTTGGACAATTTAAAAGCTTTTATGTAATTGTCAATTTGTCACATGAAAAGAGTCTTTCCCATGAAAAGTGCTTCCCCATTAGCACCACTCCTATAGAAACATTCATTATCTAAGAGTGAAATTTGTTAGTGCCTATATTGAGTGGTGCTTCTCAAATTATTTTCTCTTTCTTCGTTATATATAGATCCATGTCATTATCAATAATAAAAATAAAGGAGTAAACAGTCGTTTCAATATTTGCATATGCGAGAAGTTGTTCATATGATGTATTTGATTTGCTAAAAAATGAAGGACGTGATAAGACAACTTCAGTTGTAAAATGTTTGATTTGTAAAACTGTTTGAGGGACATGACAAAAACTGAAATTATTGTCCCTCACCAAACCACAACACAACATTTTGTCCCACATACAAGTTGTCTAAAATATTAAAATAACATTTTATCCACAAAAAATTGTATAAGACCAAAAATTATTTAATACCAAAAAAATTTATCATGTGTTGTTCTGCCTTATGTTGTGATATTTTATCCAATACTATTTTATCCAGTAGATATTGTTTTTTTTCAGATCAAACACATCCTTCTGGTCCTTCGTTATATTAAAATAGCAAACATGGTCTCAATTGTCTCTTTAGCGAGCGATTTTGCATTTTGTTTTTTGTTGTGATCTTCAAAAATGTTTCTCAAGAGAATTTAGTTCATAAACTATGAAAGAGTGTGTTTACAATTTCGATTATAATGATAGTAACCACCTCATTCTAGTATCAAAATTGTTGTTGACTCAAAAATGAAGTATAAAATGACTTGGTTTTACGTCTTAATTAAGTTTTTTTAAGAAGTTAAATTAGGTTATCAGAATTGACACTAAAAAAAATCGAACATGAAACATTGAGACGAGCACACACCATTGTTAACTTAATTGGAGATAATTTACCTTGACGAGTGTAAGACGATAAATACAAATACTTATTTCAGTTGTGTTTTGAAATAAAATCAGAATTCTTCAAAAAGATAGACTAATCTCACAATGAAGGGGGTAGATGGAAGAAACTACTCTATTCGAAGGTTTCATCGAAATCCGTGGGAAATGTGGTGTTCGGGGGTAGCACATGGTGATATTGGGATGCCAATGTCATGTGACATAATGTGACATTGGTCAACCACAATGTAAGTGACTTTTTTTTCTCTTTCACAAGGATTTTTTTTATCTTTTTGTACACTTATGACATTGTAGTTGACCAATATCAGATAACATTAGCATCCCAATGTTACTTAAATGCTACCCAATGTTTGGAGGGGGTGTACATGTAAAAGACATTTGAACACTAAATCAATATTTGGTGAAAGGTTTAGGATGAATGAATCAACTTTATTGGCACCGGTGTGAGTTATGGTGCCATTTAACCTGAGAAATGATACTTCTTTTCCACCATGGGAAAGTCTTTTCTTAACCATTAGATTGAGTAGTACCACCATTATTACTATAGTCTATCCACACTCTATTTTTTTCACATAATCTTTAACCTTAACAACTTAGTTTATTATCGTCACCCTATGAAAATTTCATCTCAATTTATTTTTCCCTTCAAAAATATTCTTGAATCAAAATAAAGAGAAATGAATCTAATGTGAAACCCAGCTATTCATCTTCATTCATTCATTTATGTGTTCTTCAAACAAATCATTCATCTTCACCAATCTTTTCTTCCTAAAAGTTGAGATCTGGAACATCACAACAACAAAATAAATTCGTATCTGGAAAACCACCACAACAAGCTTCACTGTATTTGAAGAAAAAAAAACGGTGAAAAGCAAGGAAATTTTGAATTTTTTTATTTGGGTATTTATTTTGGAGGGTTTGTAATTATGGGTTTGTTTTTGTTTTCCCTAATTTTATATTATTGGTTGTGGGGCTTTTTTTGAATGTTATGATGATCGACATTTATGTATTTGAAAAATCTCAATGTTTTATTTATTTTATTTTGTTATTATGTCGTGTAGGTTGCTTGGCTATATTTTTGTGTGACTAATATGTTGAACTATTTGTACCGAGGAGCAAACAACTAGCAATAATGTTAATGAACATCGTGGGACTTGAACATATTATAAACCCAGATTGTAAATTCATAATGATAACTGACAAAATTGATAAAGATGGTGGGTGAGAGAGACATGTGAGATAGAGTGGTTGGAAAAGATAGTAATATAAAAATCCAGTGTTAAGAGGCTATAGTAATAGTGTGTTCTTTATATGATCCAATAATTATAAAACACTTTTCTATGATGGAAAAAAAGTATCATTTCCCATGTTAAATGACACCGTGAGTTATAATAGACATAAGAGATAGTATTTGAGTTTGGCCGGAGTGAAACAAATTAAAATTCGAACTTTGATTAATTAAATCGTAAAATTTGGTTGAGTATGTAATCTCGACTTTGTTGGTTTTAAAAATATTTTCCTCTTTCCCTCAAAAAAAAAATTCCTTTTAAAGTAAACAATATTTTACCAAGTAATAGAGGAGTAGTAATTTTTACCAAAAAAAGAAAAAGAGTACAGTATGTAACAAACGACCTATTTAATTCTCAAAGGACTGGCTAAAACAGAGCCTCCGGGGCCCACATCAGTTATATGAATTGTCATCCGTCGGTACACAGTACATTGACTCCTTTGACCGTCCATTGACATCAGTTAACTTAACGGTATTTCTTACGTCAAACTACTCAGCTAAACTTGGTCTTTGTATTGTGAAAAATAGGTAAATACTCCTTAGTCCTAACCATTAAGCTAACTTCACATCTTGATTTACTCACTCAATCCAAAAATAAACGTCATTGAATGTTTTATCACAAATTAAGAAACTTATAAATAAAGTAGTGAAAGCAACAATTAAACAAATTTGTCCATGTTTCTGTTTTTATTTTTGTACCAAATTTGTCCATGTTTCTATCTAGTATTAAGTGCATAGTGTCGATCACCAAAAAAGAAATAAAAATAAGTGCATAGTGTCTGATAACAGGTAATTATCCACACGCTATTAATTTGACAATAAACTAAAAAATGATTAATTTTAACAACACTTCTCATAGAATGGAGGGAATAGTTTTTTTAAAAAAAAAAAAAAAAAAAGAATGGAGGGAATAGTTATTAAAATTGTGTGGTGAAGGAATAAGTATTATGATTTGATTTGAGGTGGATCAAGATCGATGACCAATATTGATAAGAATGCGATAAAAGAAGATGATTGAATTTCTCGATGGAGTTTGTTATACTATACAAACACTCATTCAATCAAGTCAATTTTTGACCGAGGTAAGTAATTGGTTTAACGATATGAATTTTTATCTTTAGTCTAGATGTTCTTTTATAGCAAGGGTTTCAAGAAAAACGAGTGAAAAATCCATTAAATTCGTCGAACAATTTACGATTAGGTCAGCGGATCACTGTCTGATCTTAATCAGGTGAAGATTGACAATTTAAGAGCAGTGTATGTGTGTTGGTGGTGCGTAAATTACATGCTCCCTAACAATAAAGTCTATTCGGATTGGACATTACACAATTATTGATTATTTTACATGGTCATTCATCTTTCTCTTCTATAAATATCACATGTATTTTTATCTTAAAAATCAAGCGCCATCTCTAATAGTAATTTGGTTAATGATTTCAACAAAAAAAATGGATTAATGATATTTAATTTGAGCTGTTAGTTTGATATTTTTCTTATGTGAGCGATCTAACCGTTTCACTCTTTCCTTAAAAAAAAAAAACCGTTTCACTCTTATAATTTTGAAATCTAGAATAGTGATTACCCAATAAATTTATATATAAATGTGTTTCCAACAAAATAATAGATGTTGTAAATGGAGATAAATTAGTATAATAAACGTGTTGTTGTGGTAGAGGGGAAAAAATGTCTCATTTTAGAGTGTTGCAATTGCAATTTGCAGTTTATGGATAATCACATGGTTGATTATTAAAGAGTGATGATACATGTACCACCCCACGTGGCAATACACCCTTTACATCCACATAAAATTCTGACACGTGACAACTTGGATCCCACACAAATAGAAGATAAAGTGTGATTGTGAGATGAACTTATCAAAATATCTCTAATACATGGAATGTATAATGAGATGTAGGAATAAAGGATGTTCATGTAATATTTTTCATTATTAAAATGTTTGATTCAATCACCATCGTGTAAGTTTTCATGAAATTTACTTTCAATTCCGACAACAACTCAAAAGTCAATAATTTAACCTTGATATTATATTCGCTCAACTTATTTTACACTAATGGGTCCATAAATAAATGAAAATTTGTTTATTATCCTATGATTTTTGTTAAACTTACTTTACAATATTTTCTTGGTAATTTCTACGGTACACCTCATAAGATGAGGTATACCGGTACTCTTGCATCTTAATTTTATAAATTAACGATCATTTTTTATATAGTAAATAGTTATTTGTCAATATTTATATTTTATAGAACAACATTTCATAAGAAAAAAAACATCATTTTACTGTTTATAAGAATCATAGTAACTTTTTTCTTTACATATTATCATAAAAAACAATGAATGTTCTTAATTATGAGTTATAAATTAAAAAAAAAATATTATTATTTCGTTGACACTCTTGATGAATAAGATTTAGTTATTATAATTATAAATGATAAAAAAAAAAAATTCTTCAAAAAACGACTCATTTAACTATTAATTTAAATAATGGATGTACCGGTAAACTCAAATATATTGAATGTACCATATAATTTGCCTATTTCATCTCATTAGTACTAGACTGCTAGTACTAGGGGTCTCTTTTTTTTTTTTTTTTTTTTTTTTTTTTTTTTTTTACATCTGATAGTGGGCACCGGTAGTCTTGTATTAGTAATACGGTCTTTAGTCATTTAATTTTGGCTAAATCATTTTTTTGGTCCTCTAACTATTTAATTGGTATCAGATTGGTCCTCTAACTAAAAATTGATTTATTTCGGTCCTATAAGTTTCTCACCGTTATTACATTTAGTCCTTTCTGTTAGTTTTATTCAAATAAACGTTAAGATTTGTGTTATGTGGGTCCTCTAACTTTATTTATTAGTATCATTTTGGTCTTATGCCTTGTTAAAATATTATGATTAAATAGTGACTGATATTATTTGTAACTGTTATGGTTTATATGTATGTGTGAAATAGGAGATCAGATACCCACATAACACAAATCCTAACGTTTATTTGAATAAAACTAACATAAAGGACTAAATGTAGTAACAGTGAGAAACTTAGAGGACCGAAATAAATCTATTTTTAGTTAGAGGACCAATCTGATACCAATTAAATAGTTAGAGGACCAAAAAGGTAATTAAACCTTTAATTTTTTTATTCTAGTTCTGATCCTTCTATTTTTATCGCTTTGTATAATTTATGTCCATATTTAAAAATTTGGCAGTTTTAATCTATTTGTCAAATATTTGGTCTAAAATAGGATGATATGACATTTTTAAAAAAAATAAATAAATAAGGGATTTTAGTTTAGAATTCCATCGATCCTGATCTTTTTCCATTATCAGGTACGTCAATTTTTTTTTTTTTTAAGCAAAGCAGAGTTACTGCATTTCATTAATAATCAAGGAATACCAAGTAGAAGATACATCATGAAAGATATGGGGGCTAGGATGAGATAAGGCAGCTCTAGCAATACTATGAGCTACCATATTTGCTTGCCTCTTGATAAACGACATTACATAGTCGGGATTACTAGACAAAAGACTCTTACATTCAGATACTAAGTCACCAAATTCATTACATGGAACATTGGGAGCTTGAAACGTGGTTACCAAAGTTTTGCTATCCGTTTCAAACATTACATTACGCAAACTGTTGGACATTGCCATTTTGAGAGAGTGGAGAAGACCAAGGGATTCTGCTTCTAAGACAGATGAAGATAAGTTCAAGTAGTCGGATTTACCTAATAATAGAGATCACGTTGAGTCTCTAAAGCATAAATCGTAAGCAGTAATAAAGTTATTATTGAAATTGACCGTGTCAACATTGCATTTGATATGGTCGGGCTGCGGCTTGGTCCACGTCAATTGATGATCTTGGGGGCTTGCATGATACTTAGCTCGTTACATGCAGCTCCATTCGTGGAGCACATCATAAGCATGAGAGACATTAAAGATGGGTGAAGTGTTTGTAGCCTCCCAAAGCTTGGTATAACGACTCTTCCACAAACTCCAAAGAATCATGGCAGCCAGAGGTCGGTCATGTAACCTGTGAAATAAGTCAAACAACATGGTAGATAAATTATGTGCCCCAAGGAGCAGGTCTAGAATAATGTTTCCAATTCCAATGTGGTACGAGCATTCAAAAGCCTTGGAACAAACAAAGAAGATGTGCATATGAGATTCCACTAAGAGTTCATAGGAGACACAAGATTCATTGTCTGGTATACTACAATTGGAGAGATGAACCCTTGCGGGCAAGCATTGATGTGTTATTTGCCATATAAAAGCACGAACACGAGGACGCACTCTGAAATTCCATAGGAAATGCCAATGTGAATTATTTGAAGGTGCGGAATCATGGAGAAGATCAATGCATATTCTATACATGGATTTAATCGGATAGGAACCATCAATTATGGCATTCCATACACGAGAATCTTCTATAGACCGAGAATACAAAGGGGTAGCAAGGATTGCAGTAGCATTTGAGTGATTAAATAAGGAGCGCACAAGAGTGTGTTCCCAAGAGATTGATCCCAGACTCATCAAGTGACTAATTGTTAGGTCCTCATGGGAAGGTGGGGGTGGGGCAGTGGAAGGTTTAAGAGATAGGAGGTTGCGTACCCAAGGCACATTCCACACATTAATTTTGGTACCATTACCAATCTTCCATCTATGACCCAAAGTAACTAAGTGTTGGGCACTCCAAAGACTTCTCCAAGTGTAGCTTGGATTATGACCAAGAGGGGCCTCCACGAAATCCTGTCGTGGGAAGTATTTGGCTTTGAGAACACAAGTGAAAAGTGATGAAGAATCTGTCAAGAGTTTCCAACTTTGCTTACCGAGCATAGATTGGTCAAAAATTTCCATATTACGAAAGCCTAGGCCTCCAAGACTTTTGTGTAGAGTCAGTTTATCCCACCACACCGAGAGAGAGAGAGAGAGAGAGAGAGAGAGAGAGAGAGAGAGCACTCCAAGAGCGACATTTTTTTCAAATTCGATCCTTCAAGTTAGAGAAAATGGCTTTTTTACTACGACCTACCATAGGGGGAAGACCGAGGTATTTTCGAGACCCAATTGTATTTGAGACACCAAGTGATGATGAGATACGTCATTTAAAACATATAATATCATCAATTTTTTTAATTCAAAACTGTCAAATTTTAAATCAGTAGATAATCCTCCAAATAAAAAAGTGAAAGGAGGGAGGACCAAAATTGAAATTAAGTTTTTTTATTCTTTCTTAAACTTTTTTGTTGTTTTGAAAAAGAAGGTACAATTAAGCATATTTTCTATTTGTATGTATGCACTCTTACAAAAATAAAAAAATAGAGAAAAATTAACTTGTCTCCTTAAGGCACAAGTTAATGACTTAAATATAGTAATTTTTTGTTGGAATGTGTGCATTGAATTTAATTTTTAAATTTGTATTAAATAGAATGCACAAAACTTGAGAGAATATTTTTATTTTTGAATTCCTTAACATATATCTTAAGGGTATAAGTTAGTATTACTCTAAAAAATATTATATTTTGAATAAATTTATTTTTACTAAATGAGTTAAGGGTAGTAATAAATCTATATTGAATTTAATCATATGTACTCCAATTTATCATTTCTTACTATCTGTTTCAATACTTTAAAGAGTCGTACTAGTAATTTATTTATGCATTGCCTGGTACCATTTGATATAATTATTGGGCATGGTCCAATAAAAGTTGCTTTGATGTTTGTTGCATATTACAGTGGAGGTAGCTCCATAATCATAAAGTCGATTTATCTTGGGCAGTATCAAATTATGAATTGCAATTAATAATACGAGTAGAGGAAAGTGAAAGCAGCTATCACCAGGGGGAGAGCCACATAATTATTCCGTAGCATTGGAACATGGTATAGGATGACAGCACATAAATAAAAATCTTAACCATCAATAGATAGATTACAATATTGGAAGCGATACCCATATGAAAGTTGAATTGAAGTGTACTCTACATGAGTGAAAAGACAAATAAATTTGGACCAAACTCTTTTCATACGAAAAAAAGTTTAACTGGTTTAACACTATAAAAGTTACGTAGCTTGATCTACGGTGTTTAGATGAGATGCTATGAGTCTCTTCTAACTTAATCATAGTCTTGGATTCAAATTCAGTTTTGGTTCTTGGATATGCAACAACATTAAAATTCTTAAAAAAAAATTGCCGTCCATTTGAATCTCACACGATTCAAAAGATTAATCTCTACAATCGCGCGTAGAGGATATCTAATTTATGAAAGAAAGAAAAATGTAACTCGATCAAGTTAAATACTAATGGTTGAATTAATCTAACTAATTAATTCAACAATCAATATTAAATTTGACCGTGGAAAAGGGCAAAAATGATATTGTTGCACCATGTAACAATTATATTGTTGCAGGGTGTAACGACTATATATAATCTAAATTAGATTTATTAGCACCCTTATTGAAAAATGAAGAGAGTATTATTATTTTGGGTCATGTTAACCGGTGTCCTGATTAAGGAAGACAAAAGAAAAAATTGTAAGTTAAAAAAGACACTTCTTAAGTTTTTAATGTATTAAATACATGACTTTCAATGTAAGTATTATTATATTTGTTTCTTTAACCAATGCCCAGGTGTAAGTATTATGATGTATTAAATACATCATATCTCTATCTAAAATTTTAAGACATTAGTTATATAAATCATCGCTTTTACATATCAAATTTATTCATGATCGACATAAAACTTAACCACTCACACTTAAATTCAACATCGATATGTTAGTTTCTTGATTACATTTTTTTTTAGAGATGATTAGATGCTTCTCACAACCCTTTGGAAGGGTAAATTAAAGTAATACTTGGAAAATGCAACCCCACCTGTGCACAGGGTCTATTTTGTGTGCTGGTAGTACTTAAGTTTTTGATGGTGTGGGTGCAAAATATTAAAACCATTATATTCTCTCTCTCTCCCTCTCTCTAGTGAGGACCAGTTAGAAAAGAAGGGTTGTTTATAGTTTGAAAACAAACTTGGTAGGCTTTCTTCTTGGCATTGTTCTTCTGTTTTGTATGGATATGAAAGGATATTATTCAGTTTCTTGGACAAACAAATATATGAAAGACTCATTTTTTTCATTTCAACTCACAAGAAGACAACACCAATGCAAACAAGAAAATCATGTTGTCTCAGAACAAACAACTACTTCACTAAATCATTCCCTCAAATTGTCTTCTTCTACTTCCCTAAATACTCTATCACCTATTCTACATCTTTTTGTTACTTTGCTTCTGTTTTTTACCTCAATTAGTCCAATTTTGTCACACCCCATTGTCTCAAATTCAACTTCATCACAAGTACAATCTCACTCCAAGGCTAACCAAACTTTTAGACCAGATGTTGCATTGCATAAATTGAAGAGAATCAGAGCTCATTTGAAGAAAATCAACAAGCTTCCCGTCAAGACAATTAAGGCATTTTTCTTTACCTTTAAATATTTTTTTTTCACGAATCGAACCGACAATGGCTGAATCTCAGGGACATGAATTGGAATTTGTTTACTTTTGTTGCAGAGTCCAGATGGAGATTTGATAGATTGTATTATATCTCATCAACAACCAGCTTTTGACCATCCACTACTCAAAGGACAAAAACCATTGGTAATTACATTTTCATCCAATGTAACATGTTTTATCATATCATAGTCTTAAAAAAGGACTAAGTATTATTATTATTATTATTTTATGTAATAATTAAAGTGGTTGAAATGAATTTAAGAGTAAGAGGCTTAAGGTTTACAGGATCCACCAGAAAGGCCAAAAGGGTACAACAAGAATGGAGAAAATGCAACAAATAACTTTCAGCTTTGGATTGATTCTGGTGAAGAATGTCCTAAAGGAACTGTTCCAATCAGAAGAACAACAGAACAAGATTTTCTTAGAGCAAGCTCCATAAGAAGATTTGGAAGAAAACCAAGAGGTGTACGGAGAGACTCAACAGGCAATGGTCATGAGGTTAGTATTAGTACCTATAATTTACAAATTTTTACTATTTGTTAATGGAAAATGTGTTGAAAACTTTGAAAAATTGAATTTAAAAAAAAAAAAAAAAACATTGAAGGGACACCACAACAAAAGTTTGCCTCCTATTTGCATCAAAATGTGACAACAAAATTTCCATTAGGAGCTGAAAAAAAAATTGGTAAAAAAAAAACTATGTTTAGTAATAATTTTGACATACATGTTATTGCAGCATGCAGTTGTTTTTGTAAATGGAGAACAATACTATGGAGCAAAAGCAAGCATAAATGTGTGGACACCAAGGGTAACTGATCAATATGAATTCAGCTTATCACAAATATGGGTTATTGCTGGATCATTTGGTAATGATCTTAATACATTAGAAGCTGGATGGCAGGCATGTCCAAATTTATTTTGAAAATTATTATCTTATCTTATTTTATTAATTTTCCACTCTTCAAATATTTTGAAGATGTTAATGAATGTTTGAATTTCTATTACTAATAATAGCATGTATTTTCTTACAGGTAAGTCCTGAGTTATATGGTGATAATTATCCAAGATTCTTTACTTATTGGACAGTAAGTATTACATGCTTCTTTTTCTTTTCCTTTGCTTGTAAGTTCTAAGTTCATTCTTTCCTTTTACATCTTACAAATATTTGATATTTTAATTTGATAGACGGATGCATATCAAGCAACTGGATGTTACAATTTACTATGTTCTGGATTTATTCAAACAAACAATAGAATAGCAATAGGGGCAGCAATCTCCCCAAGATCGTTCTATAGTGGAAGACAATTTGATATTGGCTTAATGATTTGGAAAGTGAGTATTTCTTCCCTCTTTTTTCACCATGCAATTTTAACACCAATCAGGTGAAAATTAGGTTGTTTTTTAAAAAGCTAAATTAGCCCACCTAAGTTGACACTGGAAGAATTGAACCTGAGACTTTGAGGAGGAGCACACTCCCAGATCATAAGTCAATACCACCATACCAACCCAAATGAGTTAAAATTAGGTCTTTTACTTGATATAAATCATTTCATAGACACTAACACCAGACATGATAATGTACACACCAATAATAATTTAAGAAATAAAAGTAATTAAATGTAACTACAACCGTCAATGTGGTGCCAATGTCGGACTTTGACATGTGTCAGACACATGACACACATTCAATCTCAAGCCTTGGTGATACATATATTACTTGACACAAAAGGCTTAATGCTTTGGATTTGGAAGGTTATTTGTTAGCTTTTTGCTTTTCAAATTGTTACTTGCTATATTTTACAACTTGTTTAACTTGACAAATAAAGTTAGGCATGGTCCATTAAGAATTGAAAAAGTTTGTGTCCAATTGAAGCAATAATTCGTATACTTTTTCTATTCTCCATTCTTTTGAAATTTTCTTTGTGTTAGTGTTATTCAAATGGAAGATTCCCTGGCTTTTTTTTTTCTTTCATGTACGAGTGTCCCTCATGGGGTAGCTCTGTTCCTATCTGTTTTTTCCTTTAATAAAGCAATATTTCACGGCTAACTCATTGCTTTTTAACTTTGGTTTTGCCGTAACTGGCTTCAAAAGCCTAAATATATATACTTTCTTCCAAAAATATTATTAAAAAAGGTTAACAAGCAGTTTATAATAAGACATTAATTAATTGACCCATAAGGGGACCAATCTTCTTATGTTGGCATGAATCTTCGCGGTATCTCATTCTCTCAAATTCTTCAATTACTATAGTTTTCAAAATATAAACATGTTAGTGTAACATTATATTGTGTCTAAATATTTCATATCCATCCAAATCACCCCAAGACTTTAGTAATTGAGTTGATTCATTTTTCTATTATGCAACTATGGTAACATATTAGTGAAATTTTAGACACTTTTTTACACGAAAATGGACTTGTTGCAGTTGGGATATCCCGTATTCATGCGGACAATGCATGGTGACCGTTAAAATTTAGATACATTTTACAAAATATACACATTTTGAATTTTTTTTTTTTAAATCTAAAATATCGAGCTTGAAATTCGAACCATCTAATTTAGATCCAATGGTCGCCAATGTTCTGACTGTTTGAATTCTAGTATCTTGACTGTTAATCTTGATCCCTTTGAACACAATTAGTTATAACATATACTATGTATTTTTATGTATAGGACCCAAAACATGGACATTGGTGGCTTGAATTTGGATCAGGGCTATTAGTTGGATATTGGCCAGCAAACTTGTTTAGTCACTTGAGAAGTCATGCAAGCATGGTACAATTTGGAGGTGAAATTGTGAATTCACGTTCAAGAGGCTACCACACTGGCACACAAATGGGAAGTGGGCATTTTTCAGGAGAAGGTTTTAGAAAAGCAGCTTATTTTAGAAACTTACAAGTAGTTGATTGGGACAATAACTTGCTTCCTTTATCAAATATTCACCAATTGGCTGATCATTCAAATTGCTATGATGTAAAAGAGGGAAGAAATAATGTTTGGGGAACTTATTTTTATTATGGAGGTCCTGGAAGGAATGTGAGATGTCCATGAACAAAATTATTGGTACTAAAAACTACATTCTTCTCTTCTATGTTATAAATATATATTCTTTTTTACTCCCACTTTTTTTTTTCTTTTGGGAATTTTTGGTATTTTATTACTAGCTTCATATGGTTTGGCTGTATTTGTTAATTTTGCCATAATTTTGTTTTTTTGCTAACATGTTAGAGACAGTTTGTTATTAAGGATGATGTGTATCTAAGAAAAAACATGTTCTTTGTTTCTTCCTCCTTCCTACTTACTATGTACTTCTCAACTTGACTATTGTTTTTTCTACGATGAATTTCAAACATGTATTATAAACTTGAACATTGGAGTGATGAAGTTGACTTTGACCAATACATTTTGTATACATTTTGCAACTATAGATTTTAGTGATAATTAATGTATGCATCCGTTATATGTGGCTATGCATTTGGGGAACTACTAGCAAGCTAAAGACAAATCTTTGAGAGTTATGTGTTGAAACTTCTATGCTATAATCTATCTATTTTTTAGCTATGAAAACCGAGTATTTTAATATGGTAGGAGTACCAATTAATGGATGGTGAAGAATCGTTTTCCATTTCCCCACCAAGATTGTGCTTTCCTAAGAGTAAACTTGAAGAAATGGTTAACAATAACTATTTTGGGTTTTCTTCTTGGTTTGAATTTTGGGTCGGTGTTAATCTATGTGGCAATATCCAGTTTCTATAAGAAACATTAAAAAATAATCTAAAGTTCATTGAAAAATAAACAGTCAATGTCACAACCGTATTATTCTACTAGTCTAAGTCTTAGATCATCCGAAACTAGACAGAAAAAAATGTAGCACATGGGGGTCTTGACTCTTGAGAAAATAAGGTACAACTGTACAATTGTTAGTTGCATCCTAGTGTCCTAAACTACTAATGGATGTTGGTACCAATATTGTAAAGTAACACAAATATGAATCTTTTCAAAAATATAATAAATTTGGTGTAGAATAACCAAAAAAATTTGATGCTACAACAAAGCAATCCACATCACTTTATTACATCTACATTGCAAAGGAAACTGATGGTCGAAACTTCTCATTCATTGTTCAAGTTAAAATATTATTCTTTTTGAAAGGAAGTGAAAATATTATTCTAGTGGTTCGAATCTTTATGTTTGTATTTTTTTAGAAGGACTTGGGTGAAGTTCCCCTAAGGTCCTAATTCAACTATATTAATCTAAATAATTTGATAAAAAGTCCTAATTCCTAGATGTGATGGGAGAATTATTTTTTTATTAGGAATTATGCTGCCCTAAACTGGAAAGGCCTATGAAAAGATGATTCCACATACGATGCAGCAAAAGAGCACTATCTTGTGAGATATTTATTATATAATGAAACGTGCATAGATGCAGGAGTAGCAAGCAAGCAAAAGCTATTTTCAATTTTCTTAGAAAGGAATTACGTATGTGGGTTTTAAATTGTGATTTTTTTTTTTTCTGACCCGCTTTTCGAAAAAAAATTCAAGTCTGACCCCCTTTTGAAAAAAATTCCCAAAATGACCCATTTTTGGTTTTTTTTTTTTTGTCTTTTAGTGGCGTTCCCGCCACCTGAAATGGCGGGACTGGCCGCCGGATCTGACAGCCGTCGCGTCAGGCTGGCGCTGCTTTTTTTTTTTAATTTTTTTTCGTTCCCGCCGTTTCATCTGGCGGGACTGATTATTTTATTATTTTTTTCGTTTTTTCTATTTTACAATTAAATAATAATGATAAATAATAATAATGATAAATATTTAATAAAAAAACTACTTTCTCCGCGGAAACCAATTACGCCAATGTAAACTATGACCTCCCGTAGCACATAATTTATCTTTTTTTCGTTTTTTCTTTTTATTTTTTTGGCAGCATTGTTTTACAATTTTTTTTTTGAACAAATAGCATTTTTTTACATAAAATAAAACACAACAAATAATAATGATAGATAAAAATATATTAATATATAACGTTATTAACTACCGATTATTTAAACTCGGACAATTTCTCCTAATAAATTAATATATTTTTATCTATCATTATTATTTGTTGTGTTTTATTTTATGTAAAAAAATGCTATTTGTTCAAAAAAAAATTGTAAAACAATGCTGCCAAAAAAATAAAAATAAAAAACGAAAAAAAGATAAATTATGTGCTACGGGAGGTCATAGTTTACATTGGCGTAATTGGTTTCCACGGAGAAAGTAGTTTTTTTATTAAATATTTATCATTATTATTATTTATCATTATTATTATTATTTATCATTATTATTATTATTATTTATCATTATTATTTAATTGTAAAATAGAAAAAACGAGAAAAATAATAAAATAATCAGTCCCGCCAGATGAAACGGCGGGAACGGAAAAAAAAAAAAAAAAGCAGCGTCAGCCTGACGCGACGGCTGTCAGATCCGGCGGCCAGTCCCGCCATTTCAGATGGCGGGAACGCGCTAGAAGACAAAAAAAAAAAAAAAAAATTCAAAAGTGGGTCATTTCGGTATTTTTTTTTCAAAGGGGGTCATATCTGGATTTTTTTTGGTAAAAAGGGTTAGAAAAAAAAAAAATTTCTTATTGTGGCAGATTGCCATCAATTAACCATCTACTATGAAGGAGACGTCTACAAACACTATTTACCATGACACTCAACATTAATCATTATGATTGTTCAATGTTCATTATTAAAATTTAATTTGCTATAGAATTTTCCAGGCATTTCTTGTGGATTTAACATAAAATTAGCATAGTTTAGTGTGTTTACATATATATAATTGTTGGAGTTGGTTGAAATTGTTGCATGAAGATGTTCTAACCTAGAAACCACTCAACCCTCTTTATCTGTTTTTTTTTTTCTTTTCTTCTTAATCCACATTAGATGGGTTGTAAAAGGCCACATTTTGTATTCGAAACCACTCCTCTAAATCATGTTTTCTTCAATTTTACTTAAATAAGTGATTTTCATATATATTTACTTTTGTTCTTTCGTTGTATTAGAGTGTTGGTTTGTTCGTCGTCTAGATGCAACGTTGTTTGCATTTTAGGCTTGTTACAATATTTGTTTGGCTCAAATTGATTGAAATTAGTGCGAATTCAATCAATATTTTTTTGCGTCTTCAACGTTACAAACTAAGGAGCATGTGTATTCCATGACACCTTAATTTTTCTCATATTTATAGGTGTTTTGTCGTTGTATGTTATTAACATGTGTATTGTGAGTTTGTTTGTATATTTAACTTTTTTTGGTTTTTAACAATTTTGAATTTGTTTTGTTTGATGTTTCTACCAATTTGAATGATGAATAAATTCATTTTTTTAGTAAAAAAAACTATGTAGACATCTTTGTTATTCCTAATTCAGTAGGTTGAAAACAATAATTTTTTGCTTAAAGTTTGTTACAAAATTTAGATGTGTCAAAGTTTGCTTATATTTTATTAGATAGGGAGTGGATTTTATTTTTTATTTTAAGAAAGAAAGGGAGTATATTGTATACCTAAATCTATCAATATGCGATCGTGCTACTTACTCCCTCCATCTCTATTTTTTTTTATATAAACACTTAGGGTGTGTTTGTTTCAAGTTATAATTGTTGATTCCCGAAAATAAAATGATAGAAATGTATATGCCTATGTTTGTTACAAGTTTACTAAAATTTATTCCTTGGTATAAAATGTTCCTGGGAATAGAAAAAATTTCCCAAGGAAAAGGGTGAGAATAAAGTTCCCATGGAGATGAGAATAAATTCATAAATAGTTTACCTATTATAATCCCTATTTTTATGGTTCCTAGGAATATTATAAAGCTAACCAAACATATTTTTCCTAAATTCTTTGGAATAAAATTCCCATCTTTATATTCCAAGGAATGTTATTCCTAGAAATAAATTTGGTAAACTTGAAACAAACACACCCTTAATTCATCTGTTCACTATTATGAGTAAACGAATCAAGTTTTACGTTATTAAAAATTGTTGTATTTAAGGAAACTAAAACTGATATTTTTCTTATAATAGTGTCTGAATGAAATATTAAAAAGAAGTGTGTCTCTAAATATAAGCCATCTTTTGTGGTGTTTAGGGTTTGAACCCCGGACCTTACATATATTATGCATTGTCCATACCAACTGAGTTAAACTCACGAGGACATATAAGTTATTTTTAATACATACTAGATAGATCTACTTAATAAAACTAAATTGTCTTGAAATGTGAAAATTAGTGTTCAATACATCTACTCCTGTGTACAAAAATAATTTAGTGTTAATAGTTATACACAAAATATATACATTGATTACACTTTAAAATTTTCTTACTATATGTGAAATATATGATTAGTTTATAAAGAAAAGGACGGATATATTGGAATAATTAGTTTGTGCATTTGTGGCAATCGAATTCCAATTAACATGACTTCAAACCATTTAGCCTTGTCTTTTTCAAATATTAAATTCATCAACTTAGTTCATGCATGACTCATGAGCACGTACAACTCAGTTTGATTTGACTCTGACCCCATGCTTGGACTGGTCCTTTACTCCTTGCCAAGGCAAAATGCTAGTCCAAAACTAACAAGTTCTACACTCTTACGTCCAAAACCATAAATGATTCATAAGCCAATTGTTGCTTCTCTTTGTACTTAGGAAAATCGCAGGACTATATTATGTTGGGACTTGGGAGTATTGAAAGTGATGAGTCTACATCAAGCACTGGTCCAGGCACTTAATGCAATTACAGAGAAGAAAGAGGATGTGAATTAGGGAAAAATAAGACCTTACTCACTTTAACATCTGTTCCATCATTTCATGGTAAAGCATCAAGTTTGTTTGGGTCTGGCGACAACGTTGGAGTCTAAAGAATATACATTGATGCTCAACATAAATTGCCTCTTGCTCAGCCCTAATTATTAGTTCTATTAGTATACATTGATGGTGAGACTTTTTTATTTTTTAACGATTGATGGTGAGACTTTGATAGACTTGTTTAAAGTGAAAATATATATCTTAGACAGATTTGGGAATAGGGCAGATTGACATACATGGATCTATACGTTAATGGTGAACATAATTCGTCTCTTGTTCATCAACGACCCTAATTATTAGTTCCATTACATTGATGGTGATACTTTTTTTTACAATTGATGGTGAGACTTTGATAAACAAAATAGTATTTAAAATGAAATATGTATTAGGTATAGTAATCTTGTATTTTATTAAAATATAGAAGAGTTTTATTTTTAGTTTGAATACAAGGTAAAAGATTTTTTTTAGAAATAAAATCAATTATTCACTTTTAACTTTTAGTTATAATTGAATGATGGCTTTTAGTTATAAAACAATTTCAACAATATAATAAATTAAACAACATACTACAACATCGTAAAACAACATAAGAAAACACACAAAAGGTCTTGGATCAACTAAACTAACTTTTTTATTTGGTTCCTCCATAAGAGCTTTGATTTCTTCGTACGTTTGGGCCGGTTTAAAAATTTTCAAATATCTTTCAAAGATTTGACCAATGAGGCGTCCAACTCAATTTGTATTTTCCTAGTGTGCATACAAAATATTGAAACACCGTTCTCACGTCATCGCTCATGAGCTTCATATGAGTGAATTGGACGCTTCAGCTGAGCCGGTTGATGGACAACGATACTCAACGTTCTCCATCGACCTTGTCTCTCTGCGGTTGAGTTGACAACTGATTTGGTTTAGCCGAACCTTCAACCCAAACACTTTGACATCATTTTGAACCTGAACAGGTTGAGTTTTCCCCATTGTAGTAAGCTATAACTAGCTTGGTGTTAACCTCAATAACTTAAATGTCCATGATTATTTAGTGTTGTTTACAACAAATGAACAAACACATCGATTTATAAAAGTTTGTGTGTCGTAGACCACATAAAAATCTCATACTTGACTGATTCGAATTATAAAATATGAAATGTCGTTCACCCTACAAAGTATGAGCTTTAACAGTCTTTGACCATTTTAGATTATATAATCTGAACCATTATGAAATGATTTTAGATTATACAATGTGAACAAGTGCCTGCTTGATCATCAACACTGACTCATTTAATATGTTTTTGGACTGTTGGTCAGCAAGTCTTGACCGGTCATCAAGCCTTGACCATATTTTTTACCTTAATGGATCATTACACTATATGCGCCATTCTTCACAAATTCTCCCTATAAATACATACTCATCCTTCACAAATTCTCATCCCATTTTACATTCTATCCTTCTCTTTTCTTCTACAACAATGTTCCACCATTGGCATTTTATAGAAAGATCTTTTTTATTTTTTATTTAGGGATATTATCAATGATCGGAGGGAGATGTTCCGCGATGTAGGTTCGCATCCTTTGTCTGGGTGTAAGGTTGTTCATCATAGTCTCTTTCTCCAGATAGGAAATAAATCTTACCTCGGCCTCCTTCCCCCTCCATCTTTAGGTGTCTAATAATTTATTGTAATAAGCAATGTAAATGTACTATGAACGTATCAAGTCTACTAATAAAATGAGAATTTGTATCATTCCTGCATCTTTACATTTATGTCTCTTACATTTACTTTATTTAATGTCATTTACAATTATAGCACCAATTTTGTTATGAAAAATTGGGTTTCACAACATTTGAGATTCTATAATCCAAAAAAAAGGTTCAGATTCTATAATCTGAACAAAGGTATTTTAAGATGAAAAAAAAATAGGGTGCGTGAGAAACATATCGAGTGAGAAGAGTAAAAGCTAAATGGTTATTACTACTTTGTTGGACTTACTGTATGTCTTGGACCATGGCTGCTGCAGATTTCTCTCATGGACTTTAATGTTTGGACCTCGTGTATGGCTTTTGTTTATTTCAGCCTTTGGATTGAATTTTGCTCTTGTCACTTATAAATTTGCTCCTTGACACCCAGAAAATACAAAAATAATCCTAGTTAATTACCGCTTGTCTCCGGTGGTAGTTAATTTCCATTTGCTAAATGATTTGAGCGGATGTTGATTGTCGTTACGTGTGACTTTCCTATTAGGCATAGACTCTAACTCCTCACCCTTCATACACACACTGTTTCCCTCTTCCATAGAGAAAAACCCAAAAGTGAGCACCGTCCTTGAAAAATCCTAGTCTCAAATCATTGAAGAAGGATTGTTAGAAGATTTCTACATTCATCTAACGTCAACAAATATATAATGCATCTTTTAACCCGTTTACATTGTTTGATTTTTCTATCATGTTTACGTTTGCTAACAACCTATACGAAAGGACAGTTAAGTGCTACCCACTGTTGTTAATTCCTGCTGGTGCAACGACATTTAACTGCAGTTGGTAGAAGCGACGGTTAATTGTCATTGGAGGTATTAAGGTACTTTCACGGTGTTGAAAACCAAAAATCAAGGTGAAATGAGCAAAATTCCTATGGTATCACCAATCCAAATTTCAACCTGACAGCAATGTTTTCTCATATTCAACCAACACATGGAAAATCACCATCGAACATGATTTATCTAGTTATTATTCAAGTAACTCCGCAACAAGTACTGTGTTTAGAATTTAGTTTGGAAGGATTCAAGTTTTTGAGTCAATCCATTAAGTGTATGTTTGGTTATGCGGTAATAAGAATTGATTTTAAATAATTCATTTGGGGTTGGTCTAGTGGTTGGTTTGAGATCTTGGAGTTTGCTCCTCCAGAGGTTTCAGGTTCGATTCTCTCTAGTGCTAATTTCGGTGGGCTAAGTCCATACAGAGCCCCCGAAAGTGGGCGGTGGGATTGGTCATCTCGGATTAGTCGATTCTTGGATCGGATACCGAATTTTCAAAAAAAAAAAAGAATTGATTTTAAATGAACTCATACTTTAAATTTATTTCCCTCTCACTCTTACAATCGGGTCTTTAATTGATGTGTCAAATCTTATATAACTCAATTGATTTGAGTTAAGGGTTAAAGAGTTGAAGGTCAACAGTTCAAATCCTATAAATGAGAAAAAGAAAAAAATTAAAATAACTACTGACGTACAGACATTTGCCATTAAAAAATACAGGGCAATTAACGTATGTATATTTGTCATTACAAAAAAAGACAGGGTATTTAATTTGGTTTTCATTGAAATATATTTGTAAGAAATTGAAAGGCGATTTTGAGCTGTTTAAATTTATCTTTGTTACTGTCGTACATATATTTTAAGGCTTAAGTAAGACTAGTTTGCTAATTGATTGCTCCCTAATGAAAATCAATGATTTTGTCTACACAACTATGCTGATAATTTGATAGAAATTTTCTTTTCGTAAGTTTATTTAGTGCATCAAACTATTATTACAAGATAAGAATTATCAACCTATATGACACATGACCCTGTAACTTATTTTGTTTTCTCACATTGCAATTTATACTTTTCTGGGCCACACATAGCATGTGTAAATTGACTTTTCTTAGCGGACATTCCTTTTATGGCTGTAGTAGTGAGTATATAAATATCCTAAACTTTAGCAAAAGGAGTAAAAAAAAGAGCGTACATTTGTAATTATAGTCGGTCATGAACTTTTACATAATTGACATACCAATTTTATGAAAATGATGCTATGCAAGTTATGTTTTAAATTAAATATTTTGTCAAGTTTTCATGACAAGGAAAATAAGTCAATTATATTTCTTTGGTAATCTATCATTTTCCTTTTCTTTATATGATGGAAACTCCCATAACTTGTTCACTTTCTTTGTATAGTAGTAGATGATATAAGATCTCATATCTTAAAGAGGGGGCCAGACCAAAAAACCATGTGCGTTTGGTTTAGAAGTTAGAACCATTAAAATGCCACAGGAGAATCAAGGAAAATTTTAATGTGCCCTTACAAAGGGCTACATAATTGGAAAAATCTCTTTGAAAGCTTAAAGATAGGAAAAAATACAACACAACCATTTGCATTTGGTTATTAACTAACTATTCAAAGCAAAAGCTCAATTGATATACATTGTACTGCTTATAATATATGGTGAAAGTATACTTGAGATTGCTTGACCATAAGTGTTCTGGACTTAATGCTGAATGATCCTACATCACATGGTGAGGGCCTAGCTAAAGAGTTAGTAGTTGAATGAAGACATGCCAACCCATTTCTTTTCCTGTATTCACCAACAATCATAAAGGAACCTAAAGAGGGATCCAAAAGGTACCTATTGATAGTTTACCTTCCAGCTCAACCTGACATCTCCAAATTTTACTTTTGACATATTGAGAAACACCATTCACTTATTGCCCTCTTTTTAAGAATTGATTGAAGCAACTTCTTATAGAAAGCTCTCCCTTTGTTACAATTATTACTATATATAGGCCTATCAATCATCAAGTACATAGTACAGTATTTTGTAAATGGGTATTATGATGTGACAAAACTAAAGACATAATTTCTGTGACTAAAATACCCACATCGACGAATGAAACAAAACTCGATTATTTTAAGTTAGATCTCATACTCGGATATCTTAAGTCTGATCTCATGTTCAAGTTTCGTTGATGAAAAAAATCTCAAGTTCAAGCCCTCTGGTTGAAAACTTGTGGTTAACCAAAACATGGATATGGGGATCAAAGAAATAGAATCATGATAATTAACTAAGCTGCTGTACACTCAACTCACTTTGCCTTATCTTGTCATCAATCAGAATACGCAGAGCACATATAAATGCTCAAATTACACTAACGGTTAATTACTGCAACTAATTAACTAATCAATCAGAATAAATCTAATAACAAGATCTTATCTATGTCCTGAAATACAGCAATCAATAGCTTCAATCAATATAGAATTCATGATTGGTTCCTTGGTGAGTGGTAGACTGCTGCGGTTGAGGATGAAGAATAAGCAATTGATGAGGAATGTGAATTTGATTGCAGAAGCAATAACTGAGCCGGGGTCACCGAAGATGAAGAATACGACGAAGCTTCAGATCTTTTAGGCTTGTAGGGCTCAGCACCTGATGTTGTAGGGTCATGCCTGATTTCTCTCAATAATGCAGCGACATCCTTCATGGTGGGTCGATCGTCAGCGCGATTACTTGTACACAATAATGAAATACCAAGTGCTTGTAACATCTCTTGTATTTGTGTGTCTGGATGACCTTGAAGCTTTGAATCAAGAACCTCAATTGGGTCCTTCTTGCTCTTTAAATGCTCCCTAACCCATTGAATAACATGAATTCCATCCGGGAATGATGGATCCACAGGTCTTTTTCCTGTAATTATCTCTAGTAGGACCACACCAAAGCTGTATACATCACTCTTCTCTGTTATTTTAAGCATACAAGCATACTCTGCGAAATTCCAACCCAACACAAAAAATTATTCTCTAGACACAAAATTAATCATGTTATGATCATAGGATATACATTATTAATAATTTATGCATGATGATGATTTGGCTTTTGTGCCGCCAGGACTATTAGCTATATGTCTTGATTATGCATGTCCAGATGCATGTGTTGATGTGGGTTATTTGTGACTTCGTGTGGTCAAGTACTTGAGATGTACATTTGAAAATGAAACCAAAAATCAAAAACCGACAAAAGAAGCAATGTCACCCTTTAACAGAAAATGGCCGTACGGTCCCCCATTTCCCTCGATCATACCCATATATGCTCCATCAATGATAATATTCACATGTAAAAAACGTCAATCATTCAACCAAACTCTATCTATAATTTCAGTACTTTAAAGATCTTAAATTCATATATTGTCTGTAAACCAATTTTCTCTTTTTAAAAAAGTTAAATTTTTCTCTCTCTAATTTTATTTCACATCTCACGGGTAACTGGTCTATTTTTAGTATCACTACTAATTTGCAAGTAGCTTTAATAAATTCACGAGATTCTGTCGTACTCACCATGAAACTAAACATGATCTAATTAAGGATAGATTATCTCACATTTCTAAATTGGTTTAAACAAGATTAAATTAAACGAGTAAATTAACAAAAGAAGCTGAAATTGGAGTTATTACCGGGAGCAATGTAGCCGTAAGAACCGGCGAACTGAGGATTAACCGAAAAGGAAGCATGCGGTTGTTCTTCGACGAAACGAGCAAACCCAAAATCAGCCAAACAAGCTTCATATCTATCATCTAACAAGATATTCTGCGCCTTAACATCCCGGTGCAAGATAGAAGGAACACAATCATGATGCAAATAAGCTAACCCTTCAGCAACACCAATTGCTATCTTAAGCCGTGTTTCCCATTCCACTGCTAAACCTGTACACCCCTCATGTAACATAGCATCCAAATTACCGTTCGGCAAATAATCATAAAACAGTAACTTTGTCCTCCTGTTAGCACCCCAACCCAATAACCGGACAATATTCCGGTGTCGAATTCTAGCCAGCGTCGCAATCTCCGATGAGAATGACGATGCTGAGAATTTCTCCGACGACCGGAATTTTTTAACCGCGATGGTTAATCCTGTTGGCATGGTAACTTTATAAACGACACCTGATCGACCGTGTCCGACGATATTGCCAGCAGAGATACATTTTGCCACGTCGGATATTGACAGATCGAGTTTCTGGTACAGTGTCACTTCCCAAGGTGGGACCATTTCACCGTCGCTATCTTTCCGCTCCACGTCGTTTTCTTGGTCACTACGTCGTTTTGCTGCGAGGACGACGTATAACGCCGCCATGAGTAAAACACACGCAACGCAAAGAAGAACAATCATCACCACGCGCGCTTCCCTCGCTCGGCGACCTGATTTTCCACCACCTTGGCCTGTGCAATTGTTGCCGGAGAAGCAAAGAGAAGGATTCCCTGAGAGAACGTTCAATGGAAGCTTCTCGAAGAACGGTGTGTTTGGAACGTGACCTGAGAATTTGTTGAATGAGATATTGAGAACAACGAGATTTTCCAATCCGGCAAGATAATCAAGGTTTCCGGTGAGAATGTTGTGAGATAAATCAAGAACTCCGAGTTTTGTTAAGCTTGAAAACTCGTGAGGAATCTTGCCGGAAAGTTGGTTTGTGCTCAGATTTAAAGCTATTTCCAGTGCCGGAATGTCTCCTATGGTGCTAGGAATTTCACCGGAGAGTTGATTGCTGCTGAGATCAAGTAACTGTAACTTCTCACATGAACCAAGCTTCATCGGAATTTTACCGGAGATTCGATTCTGCCGGAGAATAAGTTTTGTTAGAGCAGCAAGGGAGCCGAGAGAAGGATTCAATGCACCTTCGATCATGTTATCGGAGAAATCAAGAAATTGAAGTGAAACCAGCTCGCTCAAACTATCCGGCAAGGCTCCGGCGATGTAATTTGAATGCAAATCCAAGAAAGTAAGATTCCGGCAACCGGAGATTTTCTCCGGGATAATCCCTTCAATCCTATTACTCCCTAGGTCAAGGAAATTCAAATTCTTGAGATTACCAATCTGAGAAGGAATAAAACCAGTAATGTTGTTATTATTCGCTCGGAAGCGAATAAGAGAAGAACAATTCCCAATCTGAGAGGGAATTTTACCAGAGAGATTATTAGAGAGAAGCAAAAGCTTGTTGAGATTTTGAAGCTGAAATATACCTTTTGGTATGGGACCAGTTAACAAATTCTGTGACAGATCAATAGCTTCAAGGTTTTGACAATTGGAAAGAGTTGAAGGTATATTACCTTGTAACTTATTATGCCACAAAAACAACAATGTTAGATTCCCAAGGTTTCCTAATTCGGAAGGTATTGTACCGGTTATAAGGTTGTTATCAATCTCCACGTGTGTTAGTTGTTGACAGTTCCCCAATTCTGCAGGAATTTCACCAGAAATTTGATTCACACTTAATTGGAGTTCTTGTAACAGAGTTAAATTCCCAAAGGTTTTGGGAATGCTTCCTGTTATTGAATTCATCGATGCGTCGATGACTGATAATTGATAACAGTTTCCAATCTCTGAGGGAATAGTGCCAACTAAATTGTTTTGCCACAGTAGCAGGTTTTTGAGATTTTTAAGGTTTCCTAATTTGGTTGGAATGGAACCTGTGAGTGAGTTTTCATAAAGGTAAATATTTTGAAGATTTGTGCAGTCACCAATTTCAGGTGGAATTTGACCAGAGAGGTGTGAAGAGTAAATGGTTAATGTTTCAAGCTTTTTTAGTAGTCCAATAGTTGGTGGAATGAAACCTGAGATGCTTGTTTCTGCTAAGCCCAACATGATCAAATTGGAACAGTGTCCAATTTCCTGTGGTATAGGTCCTTCTAGATTCTTGTTTCCTCCAGCTCTTATCACTTGAAGATTCTTCATGTTGCGGATTGTGTTTGGAATTTTGCCACTGAGCTGATTGTCATATAGGGTCAGCTTTGTTAATTTTGTGAGGTTACCAATTGCAATTGGTATTGATCCCACAAGCTCGTTTGAGTTCAGATGAAGTTCCTCGAGCTTGGGCAAGTAGCAGAGTTCAATTGGGATTTCGCCGCTCAAAGCATTGTCACTTAAGTCCAAGTAGCTGAGTTCAACAAGATTGCCTATTTCTTTAGGGATCGAACCGGTGAGATTCGTTCCCGTTAAGATAAGACTAGTCAAGGATACCAATGATGTGAAATTTGTTGGGAGTTTTCCAAGCAAATCCACATACCTTAGATCCAATTGTACTACTTCATTCTTCATATTGCAACTCACTCCAAACCAGCTACATGGTGTGTCTTCAATTGGGTCCCAATTACTCAAAATCTCCAAGGAACCATTCAAGGTTATCTTCCATGAAAGAAGAGCTTCCCCTTGTGTGTTCACAGCAATAGAGAGGAAAAAATGGTATGGAAGTAAAAGGAAAATGGATAAGAAGAAGAGGGTCCATGGATTTTTAGGCATTACAACTATGCTGCTACAAACTCCAATGAAAGAACACACAAGTAGAAAAAAAAGGTTTGATTGATTTTTGAGCCTAGGGAGGAACAACAAGAAGGAACCAAATCATGTCTTGTGGGTTACTGCACAATAAAGAGTTATGTGAAATTAAAAAATAGACAGAATCTCTGGATCCAAGAAACAGCTAGGCCATGATGTTTTTAAAGGGGTGTGAAATGGAATTTTAGATGGTTGTTTATAAGTATTTGTTTATGTTTCAAGTGGAGTGTTATGGTGGGGAGAAAGATTATAACAGTTTTTAAAATTTTGAGAGTGAGCAACAGAGACGGGTGGGTGAGTGCATTTCTTTCTAAATTTTATTTTAATATAAACTTCTTATCTTTTGATGTGCCTTCATTTTCATTATATAATATAAAATAAGCTTTCATATTATTTTCTCATATAGTTTAGATGGATGAGACGAATTTTGTCCTGAAAATATGGGATGGCGCATTTTGTCTCCTATATAACACATTCTGCCAAAGGCCAACTAGTTTTGAGCATGACTCTCCATTTTGTCACTTAGATCTAAATTCGTTTAATTTATAATATAAAAATAGTTTTATATTAAATTAAAGATTGGAAACACTAGCCAATAAACCATTGCATCAAAATAGTAGTTTTTTTTTTTTTTTTTTTCCTTTCTATTTTAAGCTAACATAGTGGTGAGTGGTGACACGAAAGTATTGCAATTTTTGATATGATTTTGATTGAAAGAACTGAATTGGTACGTGAGTATATGCTATGTATATATGAGTACACCGTCTACTCACAGCTTTGGTACTTGATTAAGCTCAAATGATCAATAAACTCCACTAAACGAAAGATTATTTGTAATAACCAAGTTAAATTTCAGGATGGTATAATTTTTAGCTAGACTCTATTTACTTCCTAGTAGAACTTTCTATTAACTTTCCTAAAAACCGGAGGGTTGACAAAAAAATTGATACAGAGTCTAACTAGAACTGAAGCTTACAGTTATAACAGAAAAACTAACAATTGGTAAAACTGTTAGTTAATAGTTAGAGCCATTAGCAAGCAAAAGTGGCGCATTAATTAGAAGAAAGTTTTTCCTTCTTTTGCTACAGGCACATGTAAAGAAAGTCTCACATGCAATAATTGATTACCAAAATTACCCTTTCACATGTTTTGAAAATTTGCAGCAGAACATTAAAAGGAAAATGAAACTTTTGGAATAAAGTTTCTTCTGTTATGTGTCTTGATCTCAATCAAATTTGAATTTATTTACTATATGTGATTCAGATGTTGCTTCTATTTAACCTGTCATGGATTTAACTTTAGATCTGAGCTAGATTAAGAAAATTCAAGCATATAGGGCATTCTCATTCTCATGAATACAAAAACTGCTCCATTTTGTATAAAAAAAAATTCACATATGATGCGATCTATGACACTGTCTATTTGTCCTAAGAATCTCATATATATTTAAAATCAAAACCATCTCAAACATAAACTATTAACATAGCTAAAAACTCAATACTAAACTATTAAACTAACACATGAGTGATGACTAGAGAGTAATCATATATCCATTTTATTTTAAAATTATTAGTTTGAATCTTACTTACTAAGGTTTAATTTTATATTTTCATTGTGACTTTAAACATTACTATAAAATATGCAAGCTTTCACGTGATGTCGCGTGACATGAGAAAATGAAACAATTGAATTTTAGTGGACACATGGCAATTTAGTCCTCGTGATAATGCTTGGATTTCATGGATATTTTACTTGAATTATTTGACAAGTGCATCCATGGGGAATCTAGGCACGAGCTATGTGATAGAAAAGGGCACATGAGATGGAATTCTAGTCGTTAAAAGGGCCAAGCCAGCCATGACGTACGACAGCTTTGTGTAAAATTGTATGTAGTATAGTATAAATATGTTTTTAACATTATCTTACAAACTGATATATTTTTTTCCATATTATCTTAGGTTAAATATGTTTTTAATTCATACAAATTATAAACTTTTAAGTTTAGTGTATTCACTTTTAGTCTCTATTTGTATTTCATAGAGACTATATTAGCGGACCAAAAGTATCCATTTTTTGTATAAAAAAATCAAAATAAAGACTATTCTTACAAACTACAATATTATATAAAAACTCATAATTTTGTAAGGACTAAAACCATATTTAATCCTATTATTTTTTTTATATAAAAGATATATTTATGTCATATGAACTTATAATTAACTAATAAGCTCAAAAATTGGTATTGTGAAAATAGCCTATGCATCATTAACCTCTATCTAGGTTACTCCTTAGCCCTTACTACTACACCAAATTTTTGTGGCAATTGCTTAAAATGCCAGCCTATAAAATTTGGTGATTTTCCTTGGGTGTATTGTTGGCAAAAAAATAAATGATTGAGGGAGATGAAAGACACACATCTAGCCAAAGCAGGAAGCAAAATGGGGTTACATTAATTGAAAAAAAGAATAAGAGGTAAACTGTTTGGTTGTATGGCATATGGTTGGGACTTTGGATTCTGTTGTCGCACGGATGGGACCTTTCTCAACTGTTTGCTTTTTGGTGTTTTGGTACCTAAAATTCACATAGGATTATTGAGCTAAGCCTACACAAATGATCCATCATTTTCTTAGTCACTTCTTTGGTGTAACGGTTTGAGTCTTAACCGTTAAGGGTTTTTCTACTGCCGGAGCAAGAAATTGATTTTTGTGGAGAAAAAGGTGAAGAAATAGCCTCAATAATTGATTTTTGTCATGAGAGTTTTTTTTTTTTTTGACAGAAAACTAATCTTTGTTTGAATGTTGATAAAATAAAGATTGTACAGTCAAAATGACATGCATTGAGACGTTTTCAATTTTCATCCACATATTGATATATCAATATTAGTGTTTAATAAAGTCAATAACACGCTAAGGATATCATACAAAAATGGTTTAAATGTTAATAATAAGTTAACAAACTAAAACCTTTTTTCTATGAAAGAGCAAACTAAAACCTTGATTCTAAACATTAAACAAATTAAGACATTATTTAGTAAACAAAAAAATATGGCTTAATACATCCCCGGTCCCTTAACTTATTTTAATTTCTCAGTGTAGTCCCTTAACTATTAAACGTTTCAATTTGGTCTTTATCTTTGTTTTCGTCATCGATTTGGACCAATTTTATTAATTTTAAATCCCCAAAAAACAAGACCGTTGGATAAAGGAAGTTCATCATATCTAACCGTGTACCACCAACACCTAACTATCTGAAATTTAATTTTTTAAAAAAATATAAATTCATTTATATTAATTTAGAAATAAAAAAATTTCTAAAAAATTGGAAAATTAATTTTCGAAAATAAAAAAAAATCTACAAATTTTGAAAAAAAATTCAGGAATTTTTTTTAAAAAAAAATCTGAAAAATTACTTTTAATTTGGAAAGAAAAATCTGAAATTTTTCGAAATATATTTTCTAATAATTAGCCAAAATGGATTTTTGTTAATTATAATTCAGATTTTTTTTTCGAAAATAAAAAGATTTTAAAAAATTCTGGAATTTAATTTTCAAAATACAAAAAAAGCAAAAATTCAAAAGTTTAAAAAAAAATGTCAGATTTTTTTCGAAAAAAAAGTTTTTAAATTTTTTTCTACAAAATTTAAATTTTGGAAAATATTTTATTTTTTAATAATCTCGATACAAATTTAGAAAAAATTCAGATTATTTTTTTCAAAAATTTTATTTCAAAATTTTATTATTTTAAAATTCATTTTTTTACGAAATTATGAAGATTTTACGATTTTGGCTGATTCTAACAAAAAGTCATTTTGGCTAATTATTAGAAAATATATTTCGAAAAAGTTCAGATTTTTCTTTCCAAATTAAAAGTAATTCTCCAGGTTTTTTTATAAAAAAATCCTGATTTTTTTTTTTTATTTTCGAAGATTAATTTTCCAATTTTTTAGAATTTTTTTATTTCTAAATTAATATAAATGAATTTATATTATTTTTAAAAATTAATTTTAGATACTTAGGTGTTGTTGGTACATGGTTAGATATGATGAACTTTCCTTTATCCAACGGTCTTGTTTTTTAGGGATTTAAAATTAATAAATTTGGACCAAATCGATGACGAAAACAAAGATAAGGACCAAATTGAAACATTTAATAGTTAATGGACTAAACTGAGAAATTAAAATAAGTTAAGAGACCGGGGGATGTATTAAGCCAAAAAACATTAAACAATTTTTTTTTACATACAATCAATGGTCAACACTAAACAATAATTCACATTATTTTTACTCATTCATCTACGGAATATTTTTTTGTAGATGTTTGCTAGTATTGAATATAGATGTCCATAACATAACCACTTCAAACACATATTGACAAGTTATTTGTAAAACTAAAAGAATGTTAAATTTGATGATAGCAACAAAATACATTTGAAACGCAAAATTGAAATTGACTAAAAATACCAACAAAACACAGAAATATAATAGTGCAAATATGTAAACGGCATTAGTAGATCTCAAATTGGCAGATGATAGAATGATAAAAACACAAAGATTTGAATCACCCAGCTGCCTTATTCAGTTCACATACTACTTAAGCTGGAAGAAAGAAAGAAAAAAAACTCATTTTAAGACACATTATCCACCTTGACTTCAAATCATTGGTGATGTTCATTAACCCATCAACCAAATTGCTTCTCTTAATAGCCTACGATTATTCTTTAACAAAATATATAAAGTTCAAGAAATGATTAAATCTTAAACTTTGATCCAGGTAATGAATTGGTTAACACATTCGACTTATTGTCTTCTGATGCAACTTTTTTTATAACAATTCTAGATTCTATCTTTTCTCTAGTGAAATTCAAATTAATGTTAATGTGTTTTGTCATTTCATGATAGAGTTGATGATTTGTCAAATGAATTGCAAAATGTATCTTCACACATTCTTAAGTAACTTCTAACTCCCCAATCATACCCTTCAACCATATGGCTTTCTTTGTCCCTTCAAATAGGAAAATCCCAACTTGAGTTGTACATAATGTCATAGCATATTGTTGATTTTCCTTCCAACTTGTAACAGTTCCAAACAATGTAAACACAAAACTCAGTAATGATTTCCTAGCATCCACATTTCCAACATAGCTTGCATCTACAAAACCCTCCAAAATGTAATTTTCTTGAGCTTCTCTTGCGTATTTAAACATTCTTTTGCGACTCATTCAAGTATCTCGAAACCCGCTTCAAATATTTCTATGCTCCTCGCGCAAATTTCCATAAATCGACTCTCTGTTCTAAATTCAGCTTACTACAAATCATGCAATACACGATACTTCGTACACCACTAGCACACTTATTAGTTTTCATCTTCCTCTTCTCTTCTTAGGATAGAAGAGCTTGCATTACTGAATGGTTTGTGCTATCGCCCAAAGGAATCTTAGTTGGCTCAACTTCATGCATCCTAAACTGCTCTGCCACTTTTTCAAGTAACAAAACTGAGAAAAGAAAACTACATCCTTGTTTCAGTTCCTCGCAACATTTATTTCAAGTATCCTCTTAGCAACATCAGTATCTTTCATCTCAAACTCAGCAACAAGTTTCTCCTTGAGATGATTGATCTCTTTCTTGCTAGAACTTGTCATGAAGTTATTGTCCACATATAAAAGTATATAGAGAATGACTTTTTCAACCCTCTTTACTATGTAAACATAACTGTCATATTCATTTCTCACAAAATTGCTTTGATGGGTACTCCCATAATTATGTTGAGGGACATAAGTGACCTAAACGGAATTTGTCCATCCTACATAACAAAAGAAATGTTTGTTGTTCGCTAATTATTAAAATATGTAAGAGTGACAGTGACACGATATATGCCTTGTGTTCAATATAAACATTTGGTAAAATGGTAATTATACACATGATCATTATGAGAAAAAAATAAAGATACATACTGATTTTTTAATTAATTTTGCCTCCAAGTATCATACCCAACAATTCTATGGTACCATATGGATAGATTCTTTTTTTTTTTTTTGCAATAGAAAAACTATTTTTTTTAAAAAAGTTAAACCAACTCATCCAAATTAGTTCAAAAAAAAAAATGAATATAAAATTTTAAGAGAAACACATTTTAAAGTTCAAGTCGTCGTCACTCGACCGACACAAAAGAGTTTTATAAAAAAACTATTATATATCATTGATAAATGAAATTGCATGTCCAGTCTAGTATCAACATAAATAGTATCAATATAAATTTGTGGTTTTTTTTTTGGTAGAATAAATTTGTGGCTTTTTAACGTGACAATTTAGCAAAAGAATATTTTGTATATCAAATTAACAGCATTGACAATGACTTGGGGATAATTGTTTTAGCAAAATGTTTGCGCAACTGTCTTGATAAGAGAAATTTGAGAGGAAACAAATGTTATAGATTTGTCTGAGTAGACCCTTATTCTTAATCAAATCAATTTGATTTGGTGCAATGTTTAATCAAACGCAACCGCCTTAACACTCTTTTTCGATGCATTTTCGTGTTTCTTTGTAAGGTTTCGCGTCATCCTCTAATTAGTTGCTTACCACACAAAATAACTCGCATGCAGCTGTGATTGAAAATTCAAGTTAACAAAAATAGTAAAATATTGTCACATCGTGTACATATTACTATTTTTTCCCAAACATATGCCAAATCAATCATTTCACAAGAAAAACTATGACATGAATGCAATATTAACACAAATTGTAAAACTATTGACAAAAATAAATTTGTCACTTAACAACAAGTTGTGTAGGTTTTTGTCAAAAAATAAAAACTTATCAGTTATGTAAGTATGTTAGAATAGAGATCGATCCCTTTAAACAATAATTGAGTTTTTTTAACATTATTAAACGAGAGGGAGGAAGAAAAAAAAATCGTGTGTTCTAAATCAACTTCAGCTAGTGGAGTATTAACTTCTTCTTTTTTTACATGGAATCTAACCTTCTAAAGTGATCTTAATACATAATTAAAATAAATATTTATTAAGTTTATTTCTTATTTTAATTTAACTTTTTTTACCACTATTTTTTACTTTTTCTTTTGAAAATTAACCTCAAAACGAAACCCTTTATAAAAGCCATTCATTCTTTAATGGTTTTCCATCTCTTTTGTGTGTTTTATTAAGGTTTCGTCCTTGCTTTCAATTGCCTTGGTTATATGGAATGTTCTTCTCTTGCTTCAAGATTAGTGACATAGTATTAACCTTTTATTCTTTCGGCTGTAAAGTTTAAAGTGGGTTAGTAATATTAATTAAAAAAAATCACGAGACTAAAAGATTGATTGGGGCATATGAAATTGTTTATGCATGGCAAGCATTACATCTTTTCAAGACCAGCAGATTTGAGGGTTGATTGATTCTTACTTAAGCATGAGAACTAATGAAACTTCAAGCAATCGTTCATTCATTATTTAATTTGTTTTTAATAGTGTTTTAATTAAGTTCATTATAGAGACCCGGATATGACAAATTTACTTGCGAGGCTGAGTATGACAAACGCTAGATATATTATTTAATAAACGACTTCATGGGTCAAAAAGGTAAAGACATGGATGAAAGCATATGAAAATGTTTATACATGACCTACGCTACCAATTTTTAATTTGAAGGTTGATTCTTGCTTTAACATGAGAGCTAATGAAGCTTCAAGCAATTGTTCAGTCATTATATATTTGCAATTAATTAAGCCTTAAATTGTGTGCATAGGATATAACTCAGCTAGCAATTGTAATATTAGTTAAGTCACACATTTTCACTCAGATACCTCATAGTTTTGTGTGTGAGTTTTAAATAGTGTTTTCACTTCGACGTTGGAAAAAGAAGCCTAAACCGTTGTACAAACAAGGGGGCGGAGCTTGAAGTTTAAAATGATTGCTGAGTGCGAGTGTGCAATGGCAAACCCAAAGTTTCTTTTGTTGACCAATACCCAAAGTTTATGTCATGAAGAACCATAAGTTCCTTAAAAAAAGAAGTATTTGTAGCATGTATATGTTATGTTTTCTAATCATGCTACAGATTTTATTACTACTGTGAATTAACGGAGTGCAGTTGTGCTTAAGTGCACTGTAATATGTTTTTAACTTTAAAGAATCTCACTGAAAAACTCACACAAAGATAAGTACCGAGAAGTGTATAATTGTATGTACCACGACATATTAAATATCGATGTAGACCTTTTTTTTTTACCTTCTAAGCTATATTTACGAGACAAGTGAGCTTTAACAATCACACTTTGCACGTATTTGAAAAAAACAGTAGTATATAATTGTATGACAAAAGTATAATATGCCCCCAAATTATATCTCACAAGTATCTTCTACCTTACCGTTTCAATAGAGCAGTGTGGCAATTGGGGGCGTATATGAAAATATATAGACTATTATTTTTCTCATTATATGGCCTTCTCGCACGCCCTATGCAAATTACTAAAATGTCCTTCAGATTTTATAATCTGGAACATATATGCATATTCCGAAATATATATTATGGACAACTGCGAAGTATAAAAGGGACTTCACCCCCCAGTTTTACATTTTCACATTCACCATTCACTCTCTCTCTCTACATTATCCCAAAATCCGAACACCGCAAATCTTGTCCAAATTTGGAGTTTTGTTGCTCAAAAGCACCGCATTTCAACCCTTGTCAACCAGCATGGAAGGTAAGTTCGATTTCTGTACACTTGCATGGTTAATTTGGTAGTTTTTTTTTTGGAATTCTGGTCGGGTGCAATCCAGATTTCATTTTCCGGACAGGATTGTTGATGTCTGGAATTTGAAATCCGAACGAACCCATAATGTTTTTTTTTTTTTTTGCTTCTGTTATGTGCAGTTTGATTATGATGTTTGATTGTTATGATTGATTACCCTAATTTGAATGTTACAGAAGGTTCAACATCTAATACTCGGCGCGTAAGGGAGGCAGAGCATGCTTCCCGTAGGAGAGCGTGTAGCCAACGGCATGAAGGTGGTGTTCCTTCGAGGCGTCTGGGTGCTAGAGGACGTCATGCTGATGTAGAGCCTGGTGTCGAGCATCAGCCAGAGTGGCAAGAGTATATGGACTTGCAGCAAGAGCAGCCTGATGTGGGCTTGCAGCACATGGAGGATCAGGAACTTGAGGAGGAGTTGCATGCTATGGACGAGGAAATGGAAGATGTCGAGCCACGACAAAGGCGAAAGAAGAAGGAGAAGGTGGTGGACCCTGAGCCACTAAATGACTATCCTGGTGGCCCACACGAGACTGGCCTGCTCTGGATGGCTGAGATTCAGAGGCCGCATGGTGAGATATCTGCCGGAGAGGGTGCTTCGTCAGTTTGGGTGGGTTCAGACCATACCGGGACATCCCGTTGAGGGTGCAGTTGTTGATGTTAATTTGGCGGAGATCACAAACCGCTTTCTCCGTGCACTTGATTATGCGTTGACACCTAAGCAGTTGGTAGAGCCTGCAGTTCATGGTGTGGAGGCAGAAGATGGATATACCGATTGGTTTTATCGACATTCCCATCCACACATGATTCTTCCAAACATGTCGGTACCGGTGCCGAGGTCATTGGAGCGTGAGATCCTTGATGCGCGAGCTGCTCAGAAGGATGGAGACCTTGCCTACTTACAGCTTAGCGGAAGGATGAGCCGCATTAGAGACCACATCTATGTTGTGATGAGAAGTGGTCTGGTGCCGAAAAGGACTGAGGAATGGTAACATTTGGAGGACGCGTTGAAAGAGGTGAATGACGGGAAAGTTTACCGTCGTCGGGGAGCTACTGATGGTGGCAGGGGTGGTGGCAGAGGTGCTAGGGTGTAGTTATTAGGGATTGATTGTATTTTATTTACTTTTAATGTTTGAATATTTTGGATCACAATGTTATGTAACATTTGGATAATTATGTTTTATTAATGTTTGAAAATTATATTGTGTTGTTAATTTCGATTTTATAACTTGATTTTTTGGTCTGCATATGGTCAAAGGCCAACAACATTGACTAAATCTACTCTAAAACATAGGCTCAGCCAAAACAGATGACTTCTGCCTCTATACTGATGCAGTTTGGATTATATAATCCGGACAGATTTATAACATCCGGATTATATAATCCGGAACCATCGTTCACCACCCACTTTTGTTGACTTTCAACGGGGTGATTTACACTTTTCAGATTATATAATACGAAAATCATATAAATTGTTCGGATTATATAATCCGGATTCATCTATTCATTACTGACATCTTCATCCATCAGGGTGATTAAGTGCCAAAATCCACGAATAAATCCGGAATTAATATTCCGGAAGTAGTTCGGATTATATTTTTCGGACAAAGGGTATTTTGGAAGAAAAAAAATAGGGCGCGTGAGGAAAGGTATAGGGTGGGAAAAGTAATATTGCAGATGCCCAATTATCATAGCCCTTTGTGCGTTTCGACGGGCCTTGCTTTCACATATATTAGGAAGATTGCTCTAGGGGACTCTCAAATTGCTCACGCCCCCTAAAAAACTTCAAAATACCTCCCTTGGATTCTAACTCCCGAACATATTGGACCCGAACTCCCATTCGCTACATTTTGGGAGCTACGTTTGATCCAACTCTATCAGTTATGGATCAATAGTTACAAGGTTTAGTCCTCTTGAGGTTAGCTCAGTTGATAGGGACAATACATAATATATGCAAGGTCATAGGTGACCACCACAAAATAAAAATAGGTATAAGGTTTGAAACTGACCCCTGTAGATGAGACGTTAGAATTCAATTGTTCAATTTTATGTTTTTTTGTAGGATCACTTTTTACAAATTGATTGGATGTTAGGATCTGATCCACTCCTGCGTCAGACTAAAACAATTTTTTACACCGAACCACAACATTTTAGAACATTAAATCACCAAAAATATTTTTTTGCACATCAAACATAAATTTAGATCAAACGTATAAAAAACACAAGTTAAATAATAGTTGATAAAAGATAAAATAATGGGCCATATATAAAACCCAACATGAATGAACATACATACTGATCGATCCTTCTTTAAGAATCGACTGATGAGTCAATAATTAGTAGTTTTAATATAATATTTGATTCTGTTTTATTTAGATTTTAAGTTTATTTATTTAAATATTATTTCCTTTTAGAACTATTTTACTTCAATTGCATATTGTTATATTTCATGAACGAATATTTGATAGATTGAGTCTTGGAGCAAAAGAAAGAGGATTAGAAGCTGATTCAGGGTGCTCTTTTGCTGCTTTTGCTTCGGAAACAAGCTACCTATTTTGATCTAAAAGCCCGTGGTTTCTTGTGGAACATTCTAGTGAATAGTTGCTTAGGTTTTAAGTCGACATAAGGCTATAACTAGAGTAGCTAGCTATCACAACAATTCATCTTTTGTTATCTGAAATAATAAGTGACAATTGTTTCTTTGAATAAAAGTTCACCTTTATTTTATGTTCTTCTTCTTCTTCTTCTTTTCTATGTCTACAATGAACGTGAGTGAGTAGACTCTTCTTGTCTTGGGATTGTTGGGTAAGTCTAAATGACATAACCCTAATCAAACCAAGCATTGAGCCCTAATTTTATATAAATCTACTTTCTAATCTAAATTCACCGTTTTAACATGTATTAACAATTACCAAACTGTAGAAGCGAAAGTGGAGGGTTAGTAATTGTTAATTTATCATCTCAAATATTAATTCATAAAGCAAAAGTGGAGTTTTGATATTGGAACAAATGAATTTAGACAAGGATTGCGAAACATGAAAATAGTCTAGCAAACCTTGAGACATATAAAGTTTCGAACTTCAATGATTCTAATAGCAACCAACCATGAAAATATGCGTGGTTGCTAGAGGACCACACTCACAAAGTTTGCTTGTGAAGGGTTTCAAGGGTTCAAAGAGAAACTTGTCTTTAGAAAGTAAATCCAATATAAAATTATGGTTTAGGGTTTGTTTGTGAAGGACTTGTTATTTAGATGAACCAATAATCACAATGCGCTTTTATTTTTATTATTTTATTTTAATTAAAAATCCAAACTTGCAAACTAAAACTCTTTTCTAATCATTGTTGAAAGTTAAGTAAATTCATAACTCCCTATCAAAACGATACTTTTTATTACTACATCGATAAACCGTGCACTTACAGTTTTATCCCATCATCGACCAATAATGACTTACAGTATCATAGTCATTTTTATCCGTGAGAGTTGTATGAACTAGTAATAGACACGATATGCAACTCAGGACACAATGTGATTCTCACTGACTAAACGAAATAGGCCTCAAATTAGACTCTTTTATAGAAAAACAAAATTACAACAAGTCGTGTAATTATGATGAACTAGATATTATAATAGTCATTATTTAAAGGGTTAATTAAGTTTTTAGTCCCTGTAAAATAAAATCACACTTTTTAGTCCCTGTGACATTTTCCTTAAGCATTTTAGGGACTAAAAATGCTAATGGAAAATTTTTATAGGGACTAAAAATGCTTATGAAAAATTTTATAAGGACTAAAAATGTTGATGGAAAATTTTATAAGGATTAAAAAATGTGATTTTATTTTATGGGGATTAAAAACAAAATTCTAAATATTTATAGGGACTAAAAACTTAATTAATCCTTATTTAAATGAATTGGAGATGTAATTTATGTTTTTGAATGACCAAAGTACACTTTCATTTACATAGTTTAACTGAGAAACTGGCCCACCACAACAACGTTCGAGCTTTTTTTTCTAACTCATGAAATTCAAAAACACTGGATACGAGTGAGTCCAGAAAGATGGAGTGTTCAACTTCTTCAACCCATCGCGACTCAGAAATCACTCAACAAATCCACACCATCGACGCCTTTGCCGCTTCCGTCTCCAAATCCTTCCAATCCATTAAAACCACCGGACAACAAACCGCGAAAACTCAAGGTCTTTAGGGTTTCATCTTTCAATTTTCACTTTCACTCTTTTCCTCATATTAGGGTTTTCATTTTTACTTTTCCTTCTCAGTTCAATTAGAAGAGGTTAAAGACAAATTGAAGGAAGTGGAAGATGAATTGGTTAAAGTACTCGCAGGTTGGTTTGTATAAGTATTAGGGTTTTCAATTTTAAGCTTATTTGTTTTAAGTAAGGGAAAATTTGTGAACTTTTTTTGTTTTTGTTTTTTCAGAAAAGACGCGTAAAGAGGCTAAGCGAATGGCTTTGTTAGATGCTATTGCTTCTGCTAAGGCTAGAGTTGGAAATCTCAACTCAAGTATTCAAGAGGTTCGAACGAGGAAACAAGAATATATCTCGTTTCTATCGCAGCAATCACTCGGTAATTAACCTCTTTTTCCTGCAAATGCTGCAATTTGTAGCTATTTAAGTATTTTATGTTTTTACAGATTCAAACCCTGTTTGGTGAAGGAATTTAACATTGACTTAGTGCCCGTTTGGATTGGCTTATTTTTGAGCTTATGAAAAACAACTTATACAAATAAATAAGCTTTTATGTCTTATTCATAAGCTTGTCAATGTAGTTTATGAAAAAACAGCTCTTATGAAGATACAATTTTCATTAGTGGGAACTTTGAGAAAATACAATTTTCACTAGTGGGAACTTATGAATTAACATAAAAACTTATTTATTTGCATAAGCTATTTTTAATGAGATAAAAAATAAGCTAATCCATGGTTGTCGACATCATGATTGGACATGGTTGTAACTTGTTCCCTATTCAAGTCTACATTTTTATTTGTTTATAGGACATATATTTGATGTTTGCTCAATCTATTTGATATTGTGCACACAATGTATGTTAAACATAAAGTAGCCAAATGCCATCTTGCATAAGTATCGAGATTACATGTACTATGAGGTTGTCATGTCTAGACGCTAACATTTTTTTTTAGTAGCTACTTCAACATGTAAATCTTTGTTTTTCTTCTGGAAGCATAGAACTAGTAAGACATGGATTATCATGCAACCTGTAAAATCATTTTTGAAGATTTTAAGTTCGCCTGTTATAAAATAAGATTTGAAGGATGTTTTTCTAACAATGGGTTTGTCATAACTCATACGTTCTTCATTAATTGCTTTTACAGAACATGTATTTATAAGTTTGAACTGTCGTGGTCGTAGTTCTTAAGCTTGTAACTATGTTGTGGTCGTTTTGGGGTTTCTGTTTGCTGGGTGGTTATTGGTTTACTACATCTCTGGTGCCGGGTCTTGAACCAAGTTTCTTGAGGTTGAAGAGAGAATCTCAACCAAGTGACTTCTCGGGAGACAGGCATTGGTTTACTACATCTGTTTAAGCACCGTCAGTCTTTTTAAATTTTTTAGGGTTTTTTTTAAAGTTGTAATGAAGTAATGGGATATCGTTGGTCCCTTTTGTGTATCAAAGTGGTAGAATTAATGAATTTGGGCTTCAAAAAAGCTTG